>NC_047110.1:6377163-6523172 GCF_902500255.1 Thalassophryne amazonica
TGGTCCAAAATACCTTCAACCAGAATCCAGATTCTCATTGGAAGCTATAGGAAGCATTTAGAGGCTGTTATTTCTGCAAAAGGAGGATCTACTAAATATTGATGTATTTTTTCTATTGTGGTGCCCAAATTTATGCACCTGCCTAATTTTGTTTAAAGAATTATTGCACACTTTCTGTAAATCCTATAAACATCATTTCACTTTTCAAATATCACTGTGTTTGTCTGCTATATGATACATTTGACTGAAATTGCTGATCTAAACAACCAATGAATTATAAAGGAAAATCATGGAAATCATCAGCGGGGCCCAAACGTTAACATACAACTCTCTCTGTGTGTGTATATGTATGTATGTATGTATGTATATATATATATATATATATATATATATATATATATATATATATACACGAGGTCTATTAGAAAAGTATCCGACCTTATTATTTTTTTCAAAAACCATATGGATTTGAATCACGTGTGATTACATCAGACATGCTTGAACCCTCGTGGGCATGCAAGAGTTTTTTCACGCCTGTCGGTTACGTCGTTCGCCTGTGGGCAGTCTTTGAGTGAGGAGTCGCCCACCCTCTCGTCGATTTTTTTTTTTTTCATTGTTTAGGAATGGCTCAGAGACTGCTGCTTTGTTTGATCAAAAAAATTTTCAAAACTGTAAGGCACAACTGAGTGGACACCATTCGATAAATTCAGCTGGTTTTCGGTAAAAATTTTAACGGCTGAGAGATTTTGGTCTGGTAGTGTCGCTTTAAGGACGGCCCACGGCGCCTGACGGCGATCTGCGATCTGAGCGAGCTGATTCAGTTGTTCCTGCTGGCTCTTAAGCAGCTCCAGGACTTCACTCAGTCCTGGTGCCGGCAAGGAGGGAGATAAAGCATTACCTATAACCTCAAACTGAAGACCATGGATGGATGGGGGGGGGAAAGCTACGCTCACGATGAACAGTAGGAAGCCCCTCCCTTTCCCACACAAGGGCCTCTGCACGTACCTGCAGTAGGGTAGCAGTTGGACTTCCGCGGACAAACCACTTTAACTCCCTACGCAGAACGCTGTCACGTACATGCTCGACAAACTGATCTCGAAGGAGAACTGCGGCATTTGGCACACCACCAGGAGTACTCTGTTCGACCTTCTCTATAAGCGACATTAGAGCCAATGAAAACTCTTGTAAAGTTTCTCCATCTTGTTGTTGTCTGGAGAAAAAAACTTGCTGTAAAGTGACATATGGCTCTGTACAGCCATACAGTTCCAAAAGAATTTGCAAAATCCAAGCTGGATCCTCCCGATCCTCTAGGGGTTGGAACTTTATCTCACTCTTAGCCTCACCTTCCAAATGATAGAACATGAATAGCGCCTCGTCCCTGGTAGCAAGGTGGCGCGCACACATACAAGCTTGGACCTCCTCTGTCCATTCATCCAACATTATACCAGTTCCACCATTGAACAGAGGACCCTTACGATCACGGGGCACAACAATCACCCACTCTACGGACGCAGATAGAATCCCTGAAGAAGCACTGGCAGCAGGAGTGCCCGGAGCCTGGACAGCTCCGCTAGGCCCAGCCTGGGCCCCCTTCTGGAGAAGCCGCTCATTGTCTGCTTTAAGCTGAGACAGTTGCTCTCTGAGCTGTTGGAGCTCCTCCTCCATACTGCTGCAAGTACACACACCGACCTCTACGGCAAGGGAGAAAAGGGAAAAAAAAAATTAAAAGTTCTACCAACCTCAAGTTTGGGTCCTAAAAAGAATACCGTTGCTTCGTCCAACTATGCCTATCCACAACAAAATTACATATAAACAGTACAAACAAGAATCACAGTTCATAAATACTACCACAGTGATCACACCTCTACATCATTTCCATCCTGCCGATAACGCCGTGTGTTGAAGTGGGCTAGGGTTATTTGTTTGTTTATCCTAATTAAAAAGACACTATAATTTAATTCCAATTTTAAAAAAAGGACCGACAACGCCACCCAGGGATACGGCCCTGGGACCAATCAAAGCCCAATCCGTAACAGAAGGTTGCGCAAGGTACAGGAAACAGAGAGGTGTACTGATCACAAGGTATATTTATTTTATCAAATTAGTTTAAAAATATAAATAAAACATTACAAACTTCACAACTGCCTTATTCACCTTTAACCAGATCAATATCGGGTGAGCAAGGGTCCAACTCAGACAAAAAAAACAAAACAAAAACAAATTAAATACAAAAAAAAACTTCAAACCAGAACATAAACAAACCAAACACACACAAAAAACACAACCAAACATGCATCAAACTCGGCTGAGGAGGAATAAACTCCTCACCCCACCATATTAATCCCAGCAGGTGAAATCAAACCCATGTAGTGCGCCAACAGCACCCGCAGAGGGCGCCCTCTGCAAAACAATATGCACAGCTGTTGGCAGCTGACGAAACGTGGACGAAGCAACGGCCCTTTAATAGGCGGTGGCGACTCAAACGTACATTCTGCACACCATGGTTCCTTGTGCCTAAACAAAAGACAGGGGCAATTTAAAAAAAAAAAACAACAACCATATCAACTCAGCCTGTGTAGTTAAAATCTTACCTGCCAGTGTAGGCGCATGCACCCGCAGACAGCAGACGGAGGAGGGGGAAAGAGCCCACAACAACTCAGGTTCTGAAGCAGAATTTGACATTAGCCGTGACACAGCACGCAAAGCCAGCAAGACCATGAACGAACTTACCACAGGAGAGAGCCCCGAGCCCACGACGCGTGCCTGACAAAACGCACTCCCAACAACCAGAAATCAGACGCATTCCAACCAGGCTGCTGCCCTGAACCCGAGACACATGCAATTAAATAACACCAATATCAACCGAGGCTACAGAAGAAGCACAAAACTGACCTGTAAAAATGACTGGAACCCTCAGAGTCTGATGCAACTGTGCCCAAACAAATCGGCACAGAACCTGCAGCACGCTACCACCACAAACCCACTCCAGGTGGTATATCTCTGTGAGCGCCTTGCGCGCTTTAAAGATCCTGTTGGCACCGCCCACCTTCACCTTAAAGGTATGCCGTGCACCAACCTGCCACACATTATACATCACTAACACAGTTTTCGTATCCTCAAGCTTAGCATCTGTGTTTAGCATGGTAATAGGCAAAACATATGTAGCTCCACAATCAATCTGAAATTTGACAATGTCCTTCCCTAGGAGCATGCCTGCAAACAACTGAGTTGAACAGCATTTACATCTTCCCTTCCTATTACATCTGTAACGCACAGTATGTCCTCATATTCACTTTGACAATCCATAACATTGTGTACAGACTTCTTCTTTGGTTCAGTGCAGACTTTACACTTCGTTGCAAAGTGGTTTTCCTTACCTCCTTACCATTTCTTTCCAAATGCTGGACATTTGTGTTTGCTCTTCTTGTGCGTCTTCAAATCAAATCTCAATTTTATTTATATAGCGCCAAATCACAACAAACAGGTGCCCCAAGGTGCCTTATATTGTAAGGCAAGGCCATACAATAATTACGGAAAAACCCCAACGGTCAAAACGACCCCCTGTGAGCAAGCACTTGGCGACAGTGGGAAGGAAAAACTCCCTTTTAACCGGAAGAAACCTCCAGCAGAACCAGGCTCAGGGAGGGGCAGTCTTCTGCTGGGACTGGTTGGGGCTGAGGGAGAGAATCAGGAAAAAGACATGCTGTGGAGGGGAGCAGAGATCAATCACTAATGATTAAATGCAGAGTGGTGCATACAGAGCAAAAAGAGAAAGAAACACTCAGTGCATCATGGGAACCCCCCAGCAGTCTAAGTCTATAGCAGCATAACTAAGGGATGGTTCAGGGTCACCTGATCCAGCCCTAACTATAAGCTTTAGCAAAAAGGAAAGTTTTAAGCCTAATCTTAAAAGTAGAGAGGGTGTCTGTCTCCCTGATCTGAATTGGGAGCTGGTTCCACAGGAGAGGAGCCTGAAAGCTGAAGGCTCTGCCTCCCATTCTACTCTTACAAACCCTAGGAACTACAAGTAAGCCTGCAGTCTGAGAGCGAAGTACTCTATTGGGGTGATATGGTACTATGAGGTCCCTAAGATAAGATGGGACCTGATTATTCAAAACCTTATAAGTAAGAAGAAAAATTTTAAATTCTATTCTAGAATTAACAGGAAGCCAATGAAGAGAGGCCAATATGGGTGAGATATGCTCTCTCCTTCTAGTCCCTGTTAGCACTCTAGCTGCAGCATTTTGAATTAACTGAAGGCTTTTCAGGGAACTTTTAGGACAACCTGATAATAATGAATTACAATAGTCCAGCCTAGAGGAAATAAATGCATGAATTAGTTTTTCAGCATCACTCTGAGACAAGACCTTTATAATTTTAGAGATATTGCCCAAATGCAAAAAAGCAGTCCTACATATTTGTTTAATATGCACATTGAATGACATAAGATTTCTCACAGTATAACTAGAGGTCAGGGTAATGCCATCCAGAGTAAGGATCTGGTTAGACACCATGTTTCTAAGATTTGTGGGGCCAAGTACAATAACTTCAGTTTTATCTGAGTTTAAAAGCAGGAAATTAGAGGTCATCCATGTCTTTATGTCTGTAAGACAATCCTGCAGTTTAGCTAAATGGTGTGTGTCCTCTGGCTTCATGGATAGATAAAGCTGGGTATCAACTGAGTAACAATGAAAATTTAAGCAATGCCGTCTAATAATACTGCCTAAGGGAAACATGTATAAAGTGAATAAAATTGGTCCTAGCACAGAACCTTGTGGAACTCCATAATTAACTTTAGTCTGTGAAGAAGATTCCCCATTTACATGAACAAATTGTAATCTATTAGATAAATATGATTCAAACCGCCGCAGCGCAGTGCCTTTAATACCTATGGCATGCTCTAATCTCTGTAATAAAATTTTATGGTCAACAGTATCAAAAGCAGCACTGAGGTCTAACAGAACAAGCACAGAGATGAGTCCACTGTCCGAGGCCATAAGAAGATCATTTGTAACCTTCACTAATGCTGTTTCTGTACTATGATGAATTCTAAAACCTGACTGAAACTCTTCAAATAGACCATTCCTCTGCAGATGATCAGTTAGCTGTTTTACAACTACTCTTTCAAGAATTTTTGAGAGAAAAGGAAGGTTGGAAATTGGCCTATAATTAGCTAAGATAGCTGGGTCAAGTGATGGCTTTTTAAGTAATGGTTTAATTACTGCCACCTTAAAAGCCTGTGGTACATAGCCAACTAATAAAGATAGATTGATCATATTTAAGATCGAAGCATTAATTAATGGTAGGGCTTCCTTGAGCAGCCTGGTAGGAATGGGGTCTAATAGACATGTTGATGTTTGGAGGAAGTAACTAATGAAAATAACTCAGACAGAACAATCGACGAGAAAGAGTCTAACCAAGTACCGGCATCACTGAAAGCAGCCAAAGATAACGATACGTCTTTGGGATGGTTATGAGTAATTTTTCTCTAATAGTTAAAATTTTATTAGCAAAGAAAGTCATGAAGTCATTACTAGTTAAAGTTAAAGGAATACTCGGCTCAATAGAGCTCTGACTCTTTGTCAGCCTGGCTACAGTGCTGAAAAGAAACCTGGGGTTGTTCTTATTTTCTTCAATTAGTGATGAGTAGTAAAATGTCCTAGCTTTACGGAGGGCTTTTTTTTTTTTATAGAGCAGCAGACTCTTTTTCCAGGCTAAGTGAAGATCTTCTAAATTAGTGAGACGCCATTTCCTCTCCAACTTACGGGTTATCTGCTTTAAGCTGCGAGTTTGTGAGTTATACCATGGAGTCAGGCACTTCTGATTTAAAGCTCTCTTTTTCAGAGGAGCTACAGCATCCAAAGTTGTCTTCAATGAGGATGTAAAACTACTGATGACATACTCTATCTCACAGAGTTTAGGTAGCTACTCTGCACTGTGTTGGTATATGGCATTAGAGAACATAAAGAAGGAATCATATCCTTAAACCTAGTTACAGTCTTTCTGAAAGACTTCTAGTGTAATGAAACTTATTCCCCACTGCTGGGTAGTCCATCAGAGTAAATGTAGATGTTATTAAGAAATCATCAGACAGAAGGGAGTTTTCAGGGAATACTGTTAAGTCTTCAGTTTCCATGCCATAAGTCAGAACAAGATCTAAGATATGATTAAAGTGGTGGGTGGACTCATTTACATTTTGAGCAAAGCCATTTGAGTCTAATAATAGATTAAATGCAGTGTTGAGGCTGTCATTCTCAGCATCTGTGTGGATGTTAAAATCGCCCACTATAATTATCTTATCTGAGCTAAGCACTATGTCAGACAAAAGGTCTGAAAATTCACAGAGAAACTCACAGTAACGACCAGGTGGACGATAGATAACAACAAATAAAACTGTTTTTTGGGACTTCCAATTTGGATGGACAAGACTAAGAGTCAAGCTTTCAAAGGAATTAAAGCTCTGTCTGGGTTTTTGATTAATTAATAAGCTGGAATGGAAGATTGCTGCTAATCCTCCACCTCGGCCCGTGCTACGAGCATTCTGGCAGTTAGTGTGACTCGGGGGTGTTGACTCATTTAAACTAACATTCATCCTGCTGTAACCAGGTTTCTGTAAGGCAGAATAAATCAATATGTTGATCAATTATTATATCATTTACTAACAGGGACTTAGAAGAGAGAGACCTAATGTTTAATAGACCACATTTAACTGTTTTAGTCTATGGTGCAGTTGAAGGTGCTATATTATTTTTTCTTTTTGAATTTTTATGCTTAAATAGATTTTTACTGGTTATTGGTGGTCTGGGAGCAGGCACCATCTCTACGGGGATGGGGTAATGAGGGGATGGCAGGGGGAGAGAAGCTGCAGAGAGGTGTGTAAGACTACAACTCTGCTTCCTGGTCCCAACCCTGGATAGTCATGGTTTGGAGGATTTAAGAAAATTGGCCAGATTTCTAGAAATGAGAGCTGCTCCATCCAAAGTGGGATGGATGCCGTCTCTCCTAACAAGACCAGGTTTTCCCCAGAAGCTTTGCCAATTATCTATGAAGCCCACCTCATTTTTTGGACACCACTCAGACAGCCAGCAATTCAAGGAGAACATGCGGCTAAACATGTCACTCCCGGTCCGATTGGGGAGGGGCCCAGAGAAAACTACAGAGTCCGACATTGTTTTTGCAAAGTTACACACCGATTCAATGTTAATTTTAGTGACCTCCGATTGGCGTAACCGGGTGTCATTACTGCCGACGTGAATTACAATCTTACCAAATTTACGCTTAGCCTTAGCCAGCAGTTTCAAATTTCCTTCAATGTCGCCTGCTCTGGCCCCCGGAAGACAATTGACTATGGTTGCTGGTGTCGCTAACTTCACATTTCTCTAAACAGAGTCGCCAATAACCAGAGTTTGATCCTCGGTGGGTGTGTCGCCGAGTGGCAAAAAACGGTTAGAAATGTGAACGGGTTGGTAGTGTACACGGGGCTTCTGTTTAGGGCTATGCTTCCTCCTCACAGTCACCCAGTCGGCCTGCTTTCCCGGCTGCTCGGGATCTGCTGGAAGGGAGCTAACGGCGGCTAAGCTACCTTGGTCCGCACCGACTACAGGGGCCTGGCTGTGGGGTCTTGCCACAAAACTTGCAATTCACTGAGTTTCCTGTCTGCGTGCGACCCGAAGCTCCTTGGACTGCATGAACTTCTTCCACAGAGTGCCCCACAATTGCCTTGCAGTTTTCCCGTGACAACTCAGCATCTCTGCAAAGTTGAATGCAAGTGTCCAATGTCATGGCTTTCTATGGAGCCATGGAGCCAATGTCATGGAGTCCCTCAGAGTCCCAAACTTGCATGTTTTTGCAAGCAACTTGAGCTCAGTAACATAGCCATCAATGGATTCACTGGTACCTTGATTTCTTTTTTTGTTCCGCTCCACTGTCTCGTTCACTGCCGGATTACAGTAGTTGTCAAACTTTTCAATAATGTCCTTTATCTCCCAGCCAGACTGCGCTGTGTCTCTCATTAATGTATCCAGTAGCTCTCTGCCAATTTCACCAACCAGATAACTGAAGAGCCTGACTTTCTTCTTGTTGTCATCCACAGTTAATTCAACATACATTTCAAACTCATCTTTCCACGATTTCCATTTTTTTTTACAGGTTATTAGAGTCCAGACACAACGTCTGTGGAGATCTCAGTCCGTCCATGCTGTTAGCATTAGCTAGCCACTACGATGCTAATCTTCACTAATCATTAGCAGCACTGTCCCGTGTTTGGACTCCAACCCCTCTGCAGCAAATCACTCAAAAGCTGGACAAAAATCCACTGCCGCTGCCACCATATTAAAGTGTGGGGTTTTTTTTATATACAAAAGGAGTCAACATTACTTGCCCTGGCCTAACGGGGTCATCATTTATTAACCACCGCTGTGCACAATGTGAAGTTCTCATCTTACTCTCTGTGTTTTACTCATCAGCATGTACCTTGTTTGCCCCCTTGTGGCGGGTCTTATCTAAACGATACATTACAATATAGCATATTGTTACAGTAGGGTATTGTGTGTAGAAGTGTGAAGAAAAAAATGCATTTCATAAATAAGGCCTGTCCTCTGTATCTTCCTCTGTCTCACCAACCACCTGCATGTCCTCCCTCAGCACATCCTTAAACCTCTTCTTTGGCCTCCCTCTTCTCCTCATGCCTGGTGGCTCCATCCTCAGCATCCTTCTCCCTATATACCCTGAGTCCCTCCTCTGCACATGCCCAAACCATCTCAGTCTCACCTCTTTGTCTCCAAACTGTGTCGTCTGAGCTGTCCCTCTGATATGTTCATTCCTAATCTTGTCCATTCTCGTCACTCCCAAAGAGAATCTTAACATCTTCAGCTCTGCCACCGTCTTTTTGTTCATGTCTTGTAAATTTTCTCCTTCACTCTTGCTGATATTCTTCGGTCACAAATCACTCCTGCTGCCTTTCTCCACCCACTCCACCCTGCCTGCACTCTCTTCTTCACCCCTCTACCACAATCTCCATTACTTTGGACAGTTGACCCCATGTATTTAAACTCATCAACTTTCACCACTTCTACTCCTTGTAACCACACTATTCCACTGGGCTCCCTCCCATTCACACACATGTACTCAGTCCAGAGCGTATCTCCCCCCTTCCAGGCTCGACTCAGCCTGCTCTTTACTTTCACTACAGATCACAATGTCATCTGCAAACATCATAGTCCATGGAGACTCCTGTTTGATCTCATCTGTCAACCTGTCCATCATCATTGCAAACAAGGAAGGACTCAGAGCTGATCCTTGGTGTAATCCCACCTCCACCTTGAATGAGTCTCTCATTCCTACTGTGCATCTCACTGCTGTCACGCTGTCCTTGTACATGTCCTGCACTACCCTCACATACTTCTTTGCCACTCCAGACTTCATACAATACCACAACTCTTCTCTTGGCACCCTGTCATAAGCTTTCTTTAAATCCACAAACACACAATGTAACTCCTTCTTAGTCGAGGACTGATCTTAGACATGTACATCATTTTGGAGAGGATAACGCAACTGTTATAGACTAATATGACCCCAATCAACAACTTGGGATATGTGCCAAAATCTCTATCCTGGAAGAACAGCCCGAAAATGTGTTACCTCAAATACAGCTGTATTTTCTAAACTGCAGCAGCTGTAGATTTTTCCAAGGTACTCAATATGTTCGGATTGACCAGTGCATGTTTAGAAGGGTCATAGAAGAGTGTAAATTTTTTTTTATTTTGGTATTTTGAGAGAAAACATTACGTCAAACGAGCTACATACAGTCCAGAATTGCCATATATTTATTAATTTAAACTTTCTGGGTGTAAATTATGTGCCTACATGTTGGGAAATTTCCCTGGTAATCCTTAAAACTTTTAAGATCTGTAGATACTGCTGTCTGCTTCGCCTCACTGAATGGAACATTCCATATTCGTACCATTGAACTCATAAACATTCATTATTTGTATATTATATACAGATCACTGAAGGCCGCCCGCCCCCGCCGCTAACATGGAAAAGGAGGCAAACATCCAGCAACAAATAGGAGACCCCAGTCTCGTTTGAACCCTCGCAGGATTTGACCACTTTCGGGGACCTCCATATAATATATACACAGTATGGCAGGGGTGGTGGCCAAGTGGTTAATGCGCTTGGTTTCAGTTCAGAAGGTTCCGGGTTCAAATCCCACCCCTGCCACATTTCTCCATGTAATGTGGAGTTGCGTCAGGAAGGGCATCCGACGTAAAACTTGTGCCAATTCAAACATGCAGATCACCTTGGATTTGCTGTGGTGACCCCAAGTGCAAACAAGGGAGCAGCCGAAGGAACTTACTATAACTTCACACGGATAAATGGTGTACTGTTTTGTTTTTCACTGCAATCACCGAAGTGATTGTGAAAAGTTTTTTTTTTTTTTCCAGTTCCCAGTTAGACAGTAAGCCTGGGGGTTGGTTAGGCTCATCTGGGTGGGCAAAACCTCACTATGATTTTCTGAAAGTGCTATGTCTCAGGTGTCCAAAAAGGTATGATAGCATTTACCTTTACTAAGTTGCTCCATATTGTGTGAAACATATTATATACCTAATGAAAGCTGAGAATATAAGCTTTCTACTGATGTTTACCATGTAACAAGTTTCTGTAGGCTATAGGTATACAGTGCGTCATGTGTATCTAAGAGCAAACAAATTTGTGATTTCAGAAATTCCATTTACAGTTTTTCCTTCTTTTCACTTTACAATCACAGTGAGCTGCTTCAAGGTATGTTTATCTGAAAACCTTTTTTCTCAGGATTCTAAAAATGTATGACAACATTATGTAGATGTTTGTTTTTTCTATGTTTATGAGGCGTTTATTGAGTACTGTCGTCACTCTCTTTGACACACCCAAACACTTCTGGATTTGCACACTGTGTTAATTGTACAATATGTTGCTGGAATACATTATGTTTCATTTAATTTTGAGAAAATAAAAATGTGAAATGATATATTTCAATGTGCACAAGTTTGGTGACTCTATAAAATATATTTGAAATTGCAGTAATGTAATAGAAATAATCAAAAATTGTATTACACACTGCTTTATTTAGGAGTGCATGCAGGAGAAGACATCTCTAGAAAATAAGCAAGGTATCTTTAGATAGGCCAGTTGTGAGTCATAATTATCATTCAAGTTTACTCACAACTACGACTGATAGGAACTCCAACATTGATATTACCTCACTACTCATCCTCATGGTCATCTTCAGGGACATCAATCATGTGTTCCTCATCATGTTCACTTTCTCTGGAAGACGTATTCTCAAAGTCTTGCAGCTTGCACATGTCTGTACATTTCAGCCCGTTGGCACCACACACACACACACACACACACACACACACACACACACACACACACACACACACACACACACACACCACATCTCAGTCCAATGTCTTTAGTTATGCACTTACAGGACAACAGATCCAGTACAGCCTCTGGAGCAGGGTGGCCATCCATCCAAACTACTGCAAGTTGATCATGTCCATGAACTGATTCCAGCTTCCAACCATGGCCTACCAGATATCTCTGGACAACATTCCAAGCATCGCCTTCAGATGGCAGATTGGTAGTTTGCTTTTTGGATGTGTTTGGTGAGGCAGTCTTTGCTGGGAGGCAGTTGATAGCTCTCTACCTCTCCTTTTCTGGCACAGAAAAGATTGTACCTGAAGTTGTTCACTTCTTTGACAGTCGTTCTTGAAGCATACAACTGACATTGTCAGATCCCAATTCGTCTAGCTGCTCACTGCCTCCATCCGGACATCCACCCCGCTGAAGCTGATCTCGCACCCCGGTCGAATAGCCTTCTCAGGAACCAGGATACGAACCGGCCACGCCCGTTAACGGCAGCTCTCCTCTTATGGATCAGGGCTCTTGGAATGTTGCTAGATTTTAAATTTAGTGACTCGTACAGCGAGTTCCCAGGATGTGTTATTTTCATTAAAAACCAGACTAACCTTTTAGAGCCTTTCGATGTTGTACACCCAGTAAACTTTAACTTTTACACCTTAAGAAGCATCAATAATCCAATGTCCGAGCCTTAACACTTTAACTGCATGCTTGGAAATTTATTGCAGGTTTTGCAAGTGCCAATAACATAATCAACATGGATTATATGGTGATAATTTCACAACAGTAATTCAAGTATAATTAGAATAATGATTGGCAGAGATTTTTGTTTTTAATTCAATAATTCTGACTGATCTTACTTTGACTGGGACTGGATTGACTTCTTAACAATTTTTCTAGGAGTGAGGGAAGGAGGTTTTTGAGGTTAGGGTCCCCAGCTCGATGAACTTGATTTCCTCTTCATCAGCTATTAATCGTTAGCTGACCACGATCCTTGTGTGATGTTGTAATCCTTCAGGAAGTTAATCCACATAAGAATTTGTTCCGTCTTCAATCAACCAAAAGTTGATGTAATCCATTCTGGTATGCGGTGATGTTCCTTGAGAGAGAAATCGTTGAACATTCCCCACTCAGACTTAAGGCCAGTGGTTACTCTCCGTTGTTCTGCTACTCCGTGATTGGATGGCCTGAGTGGGAGTTGAAAACTCTCTCAGATGATCTTTTATGGCTCCAATCCTCTCGCTCCATGATTCCAATTGATGCTCACACGATGGTCAAGTCTTGTGATTTCCTCGTAGCAGGGGAGTAGTGGCAACAGCACCTCTCCCTGGAAGAATAACCCCGTTTTCTTGTGTTTCACAGTTTATATATGTACTTGACTCTTGTTGTCCTCAGATGATCTTGGTTATCATGGGGACGCTGTTGACTCAAAACCTCCTCCCTTCTCCTTCTGCTTACTGGAAATCTCTGCAGCCCTTGCCAGTAACTTATTTCTCAAGTTCCTCTTTTCTGTTAACACTTCAGCTTTTCCGAGAATTCATTCTTTTAAATCATTTCTTCAAAATCACATCAATCATATTCAATCATTTCATTACAACTCTCTTTCACATAAAAACAATTCATATGATCATATACAAACATTTTCATTCCTTATTATTCATTTCATATTTTACTAACATTTTAATCATTCGATCAGTTGTTTAACATCAGCTTTACTTGCCCTGCTTGCGACACCTTCTTCACTTCCTCTTTTTCTCTGACTCTGCACTCTTTATGAAAAACAACTCATATAATCATTCATTTCACTTATTTGTAACATACTTTTTCTAATCAACTCTTAATTTTAACACATTAATACTTCATTTGATCATACTTGTCATGTTAGAATCATTCTTAGACATATTCCATCGTCTTCACCACCGAGTTCATTCCGTGGGCCTCCCCATTTACAATGGAAAAGTCTGGTATGACCTCAGTTACTCCAGTAAGGTACCAAACACTGTGCAGTTTAATCCAACAGCATATATATTAATCCCATGGCACGTATTATATTCCAAGATGAAAACAAGCTGAAAGCAAGCTTAAAGTCATCTTTCCTGACACATACTACTGCCTCAAGCTTTGATGCCAGTTCAGATGTAACATGGAATTGCTGTCCCAGCTCGATAAAACACTCCAGAGCTTCTCTGCTTGTCTTCAGAAGATTTAGTGCACCTGTCTTCCTTTTGCCTGCAAAGGCACTAACACTGTCACATCCAGTGAAGTCATGCATTCCGATTAGTCCTCTACAGGGTTCCACTCCAAGAGTTGCTGCAACTTTCTGTATGTCTGTGATCTCGCAACTTTTTTGTTGTGCCTGACCTCAAGAGAATCTGACAACCAATCACATCAGAGAAGGCCATATTCAGGACAAATACATCAGTGTCTTCTGCACAGATGACAACTACCTTATAGCCTGCCTTTTCTGCACGTGCTGTGTGAAGGAGATGGTCATCTGCTTCTTCCTGTGTGCTGTGGAGATCCTCATCCTCTTCACTTCCATCCTTTATTATCTGAAAGCATTGGTCGCCTGCTGTGACATACATAATCTTGTCACCAAGTTTGTATCTGTACTGTTGCTGTCTCCACATCTTCACAAGAAATTCAATCAGATTGGCTTTGTTTCCAGTTTTGTTGAGAAATGATCTCCACTCTCTGAGTTGTGAAGGTGCAATACTCTATAGTCTCCTTCCATGTTCCTCACCCCAAAGTTGTCACTCCAGATTCTTTATCGACAGCTCATTGTATTTGTCAAAGACAACATCAATTCTGTGACTTAAACATCCTTGCCGCAGTGCCATCAACAAGATTGCCTCTGCAACATCTTCAAAAGTTGTGTGACTTCCACTCATCTTGTGCACGAGGCTCATGCCATCAATGATGGTTGCTGAATTGCCAAGAACATCCTCTGCTGGAGCAACATTTTTTGAAGGGTATTGGCAGGAATTGCCTTATTGGTTTTCCATATGAAGCCTTCTGGTGTGGCAAGTGACCAAGGTAATGGACCAAGAGGATAAGACAGAATTTCTGACATATGCAGATTTCGACTTTGTCCAATCACAATGATTCTTCCAAACGATGAACGGTCTGCTTTAAGAATCAATGCCTGACCATTCTGCAATTTCACTGCTTTTCGTTGAGTTATGTGCGAGAATGTCTCAAGCTTGTTCATCTTGATACTGTCATAAAAGTCAGCAGCAGGGGAAGCTTCATCCAGTCTTTCGTCCATGAACATCTTGTAGTCATTTTCACCAATCTCCTTGGCTCTGGTAAGGTCAGTAGCTACTTCAGGGGTTGCAGCTTTTGCAGTTGATAGACTAACAATGTCTTGTGGATCAGAAAATGTGTTCACCCAGCTTTCCAGGAGATTGACAACTGCTGAAACTGCGTCTTCATCTTTGATTATGCGAGATGGTCTGAAGTCATTGTGGCCCTGTGTTCCTTTGTTCAGTGACACAAGATTCCGTAGCTGTCCTAAGGCAGTGCTCCTGTACTCAGCTGTGATGTTGTGTCGCTTCACAGCTGCTTCTTTGGAGGCTGAACTTTGTGGTTCCTCCTGCAGTTTGAGTATCTTTGTTTACTGTCACCTCCAAGGCCTGATCAATTGGGAGATGTCCAAATGGATTGTCATCAGATAATTGGACAGAGAAATTGCCCTTCTTGAACTCCTCATGGACATCAAGGTGGGCTTCTGGAAGGGCAGCCATCTGTGCATAGTATGCAGATAGGTATTGGGCATAATTTATTCTGTCATAGGCAAAGTACCAAGGAATCAAGGCTTTTATGGCATAGAGATGGAGATCCCAGTCTCCTTCACGGGATGCACAGAGTAGACCCAGCAGGATATCCTCTACAAAGTCAACGTAGGACATCCAAAACATTGCCATTTGGCCATGAGAGGTTCTGAGAAAATCCAGGAACTGGTTCCACATTACTGTGACCTGAATATATTCAGGTTGCTGTAGCATGTGTGTTACATCTTTCTGGTTGAGCTCCATGGTCTGAACTTTGGCCAGTAATCCTTCAGGAGGGCTTTGTGACCTTCCATAACATGCTCAACAAACTTATTCCACAACAGGTACATCAAAGCCTCATAGACTATCTTGTGCACTCTCACTGCTCTGTTGTGCATTCTCCCTTCAAGGACACCTGTGATGGAGCCTTCTGCCACAATTCCTGACTCAATGCACAGATCTCGTAGACCAGCATCCTGAAATCTTTTGCCAAGGACAGCCAGTACATTGCATATGGTATGAGCGGCACCCATTCTGATGATAATGTTGGAGTACCTTTCCCTGTATCTCCACACCACTTCAGCCACCTTTGCATAAATTGCGTGATCAGCAGCTAGTACAGTTGTAGGTAATTGCAGTTCTGTTCTTATTGCTTTTGATTGTTTCACAACTTCCAAGATTGTGTTCATTTCAGTGGCAGGTGCATTAATAGTTGGCAAGTAGCAGAGGACATCATACATTTTTGGAATAATAAATAATAATAATTTGTTACATATTGTGTAATCCAAATGCTCCCCAGACCTTTGCACCTCACAGCTCCTGGCCATGGTGGTCTGACAGGTGATGTGTGTAGTCCTCACCCATCACCTCCTGACGACACAGTGAGTACGTGATAGACTTCACTCATCCTGCAGAGACCTGGGGCTTTCTGACCTACACTGAACCTGGAGATCGTCCAACTGCTCTTCCACCAGCGGCACTTGGCCCTTGGGCACTCGGCTGACCTTTGGTTGATGTTGTCCCAGCCTTCTCTGGTGACTGGCAGAACAAAACTGGATTTACATTAACAGTAGATTTCCCTTAAGCCTGACATTGGTCTGCATCCAAATAATGACGTACTCACATGGTTAGACACTGACAAATCAAACCTTTCAACAGTGTGTTTGCATCACAGATTAAATGTTTAAACAATATGGGTGGGAGTCGGGTTCATAATGGATATAGCCCACCACCATTTGTTGTATATATCACCTACCTTATGATATCCGCACTTGCAGGGGATAATGTTCCTAAAAATGTCAAATTTGCGGGGAGTTTGACCGAATCCAGGGGTCAGGGGACAAGCACTAATCTGCTCTATTACTGGCCTCCATGTCTTCCCTCCTGGTGTATGTTTCCTCTGAGCCTACAGGGTCATCACACCTTCCCAGTCTTCATCATTTCTACAGATAACAACATAAAAACACAGGTTATCAGAAACAGTAGGATATGTAGGATATTCCCTGACATAACAGACACCGTATAGTAGAAGCAGTGATTTCACTAATTTGTTTAATCATAGCCCAACAACCTCGTGGGTTTTACTGACATGACATCACATGATTATAAAAGAACACAAGTTTACCTCAGAGCGAGACCGGCCCGTCTACGGCAGAGGCCTCAAACTGATACCAGAAAGGACCAAGAGGGTGCAGGTTGTCTTTGCAGCCACCCACTTGTAAGAGTGTTCCATGATGCATATCCCAAAATGACTGACGCACATCCAAAATGTCCTCGTAACTATCTGATCTTGACCTAAGTGCTTTTCAAAATGGCTGATACACAGGGCTGGACTGCGGAAATTTTTCAGGCCAGGCATTTTTAACCAAGACCAGGCCACCACCAGGTATCGAAGGGGAAAAAAAAATTAAGCCTGCTGTGATCAATGTGCACCAGGAGACACATACATTGTAACACTATAAGAAGCATTATGAAAAGTTCTCCTGAAATACAGTTATCATAGGCTTATCAAAAGTACGATCTATTGACAGTAGGTCACATTACTTTTTAGACATAATAAGCCGTCATTTCGTTCAGCTTTGTTACTTAAATTTAGAAATAGAAATTATATAAAAACATTTGTTATAGAAATACTGTAGGCTATACTATAAATGATATATCATTACTTGTGTGATACAATTCATCATATACTCAACAAAAATATAAACGCAACACTTTTGGTTTTGCTCCCATTTTGTATGAGATGAACTCAAAGATCTAAAACTTTTTCCACATACACAATATCACCATTTCCCTCAAATATTGTTCACAAACCAGTCGAAATCTGTGATAGTGAGCACTTCTCCTTTGCTGAGATAATCCATCCCACCTCACAGGTGTGCCATATCAAGATGCTGATTAGACACCATGATTAGTGCACAGGTGTGCCTTAGACTGCCCACAATAAAAGGCCACTCTGAAAAGTGCAGTTTTATCACACAGCACAATGCCACAGATGTCGCAAGACTTGAGGGAGCGTGCAATTGGCATGCTGACAGCAGGAATGTCAACCAGAGCTGTTGCTCGTGTATTGAATGTTCATTTCTCTTCCATAAGCCGTCTCCAAAGGCGTTTCAGAGAATTTGGCAGTACATCCAACCAGCCTCACAACCGCAGACCACGTGTAACCACACCAGCCCAGAACCTCCACATCCAGCATGTTCACCTCCAAGATCATCTGAGACCAGCCACTTGGACAGCTGCTGAAACAATCAGTTTGCATAACCAAAGAATTTCTGCATAAACTGTCAGAAACCATCTCAGGGAAGCTCATCTGCATGCTCGTCGTCCTCATCGGGGTCTCGACCTGACTCCAGTTCGTCGTCGTAACCGACTTGAGTGGGCAAATGCTCACATTCGCTGGCATTTGGCACGTTGGAGAGGTGTTCTCTTCACGGATGAATCCCGGTTCACACTGTCCAGGACAGATGGCAGACAGCATGTGTGGCGTCGTGTGGGTGAGCGGTTTTCTGATGTCAATGTTGTGGATCGAGTGGCCCATGGTGGCGGTGGGGTTATGGTATGGGCAGGCGTCTGTTATGGACAAAGAACACAGGTGCATTTTATTGATGGCATTTTGAATGCACAGAGATACCGTGACGAGATCCTGAGGCCCACTGTTGTGCCATACATCCAAGAACATCACCTCATGTTGCAGCAGGATCATGCACGGCCCCATGTTGCAAAGATCTGTACACAATTCTTGGAAGCTGAAAATGTCCCAGTTCTTGCATGGCCGGCATACTCACCGGACATGCGTGTACCAGTTCCTGCCAATATCCAGCAACTTCGCACAGCCATTGAAGAGGAGTGGACCAACATTCCACAGGCCACAATTGACAACCTGATCAACTCTATGCGAAGGAGATGTGTTGCACTGCATGAGGCAAATGGTGGTCACACCAGATACTGACTGGTATCCCCCCCAATAAAACAAAAGTGCACCTTTCAGAGTGGCCTTTTATTGTGGACAGTCTAAGGCACACCTGTGCACTAATCATGGTGTCTAATCAGCATCTTGATATGGCACACCTGTGAGGTGGGATGGATTATCTCAGCAAAGGAGAACTGCTCACTAGCACAGATTTCGACTGGTTTGTGAACAATATTTGAGGGAAATGGTGATATTGTGTATGTGGAAAAAGTTTTAGATCTTTGAGTTCATCTCATACAAAATGGGAGCAAAACCAAAAGTGTTGCGTTTATATTTTTGTTGAGTGTATAAATGACTGGATACAAAGGTTGAACTTTTGAAACTGCAATACACAAAAAGGCCACAAGATGGAGACAGTTATCTATCTCACTACAAGCTACAAGTAACATCAAGGATTTATTTTATTACCAATTTGTGTTGCTAATCAACTTAGAGAATGACTCAGTTTAAAGTAAAATGTTAGGTATGTGAAATTATGCCAGGACTTTGGAAAATACATTTTAGACAGGGACACCGTGTATACCACGCCACTGCACCGCAGACTGTGCAAAACAGCATACTTCGTATGACCGACGCACGACCGTCACACAAATAGAATAAAGAATAAAGAAACAACCTGGCGGCGACAGCATGGTAGCTAGCCATGCACACCATTTGCACAGGTTACATTGCTAGGCTAGGTTACGTGACTGGCAGAGTTAGCACAAACGAAAATTATATCCAACCTTAATTCATATCTGAGTGACCCAGTTAGCACTTTACTTCGGACCAGAAGATCAGAATGTCTTTCTCACACACAGATGTCTGATTTATGAACAAGTTAGGTTGCTGTTATGGGTGTATTATGAATGCATCACGCATGTGTTGCACGTGCACGGCAACTGCATTGCGGTCATAAAAGAAATGCACTCGCTCCTTTCGGCATCACTATTCACACCAACAATACAGCCTCTGGAGCATTTGCTGGACTTGGACAAGTTGATCACAGAGTTAATGTTCATTTTGTCATGCGAGGGTTAACTGTTCATGAGTTTGGGGAGCGGGGAAGCCGCTCGGGGTGTGAGACGGTGTTTTTTTTTTTTTTTTTTTGAGAGTGTCACAGAAAACAGACTTCAGCATGAGTTGTGGCTAAACAGCAACTCTTCGTTTTGTTGGTGTTAAATAAAAGTCCTGGATTGCAGCAGCTACATGTTTGTGGATCTACACAGCCGGACCAGCACTGACTGGCAGGTATGTCGCTTTCTGCCACATATGGTACTTTGGGTTTACTTGACGTGTTTGTTATGCATTCACAGATTGTCCACAAATCAGCTGCAAAGCAGATGTAATAAAAACATTGGATGCTGTAGCTCCTCTGAAAAAGAGAGCCTTAAATCAGAAGTGCCTGACTCCGTGGTATAACTCACAAACTCGCAGCTTAGAGCAGATAACCCGTAAGTTGGAGAGGAAATGGCGTCTCACTAATTTAGAAGATCTTCACTTAGCCTGGAAAAAGAGTCTGTTGCTCTATAAAAAAGCCCTCCGTAAAGCTAGGACATCTTACTACTCATCACTAATTGAAGAAAATAAGAACAACCCCAGGTTTCTTTTCAGCACTGTAGCCAGGCTGACAAAGAGTCAGAGCTCTATTGAGCCGAGTATTCCTTTAACTTTAACTAGTAATGACTTCATGACTTTCTTTGCTAATAAAATTTTAACTATTAGAGAAAAAATTACTCATAACCATCCCAAAGGCATATTGTTATCTTTGGCTGCTTTCAGTAATGCTGGTATTTGGTTAGACTCTTTCTCTCCAATTGTTCGGTCTGAGTTATTTTCATTCGTTACTTCCTCCAAACCATCAACATGTCTATTAGACCCCATTCCAACCAGGCTGCTCAAGGAAGCCCTACCATTAATTAATGCTTCGATCTTAAATATGATCAGTCGGTCTTTATTAGTTGGCTATGTACCACAGGCTTTTAAGGTGGCAGTAATTAAACCATTACTTAAAAAGCTATCACTTGACCCAGCTATCTTAGCTAATTATAGGCCAATCTCCAACCTTCCTTTTCTCTCAAAAATTCTTGAAAGGGTAGTTGTAAAACAGCTAACCAGATCCTTACTCTTTTGTAAGGATTTGAACTTTTCAGTCCAACATCTAAACTTTGAAGTCTGTTTCCTGTCCAATTCTTTTTGAGATCACTCACCACAATAAAGGAACCGAACACACTCCACCAGGTGATTTCACTGACTGATTCCACCTGCTCAGTGATGTTAATCACCTGGTGGAGTGGGGGGCTGCACAGACCATCTGCACCCTCTTGGCCCTTTCTGGAACCACCTTGAGGCCTCTGGTCTACAGGATGTCCTCAGACCGAAAATATTATCATGACCAGTTTCCACATTGTGTCACTGAAGCAACCCAAGTTTAAGATGATTGACACAAATGTTTTGGTTATACATAAAGTTGACTTTACGTATTTCTTGAGACATTACGCCAGAACAAACAAACTCATCTCACTTCACCCTACCACAAGACGATTTAATGCAGGGCTACGTAAATGAATCATAAAATATGTGATAAAGAACGTCAAGAGGAAAAGTGCTGTAGCTGTACGTTAGCTCGAGCTAGCTATGGGGAAGTAGTATTGTCTTAACTCTAAAAACATAATTCCCAGGTTAATTTAAATTATATACGGATATATTCAGGATAACAGCAGCAATCCCTTCTGTTAATATATCACATTGTTTGGATTTTTTATAGTATCAAACATCATAAGTAATACGGTAGAATTATGTTATAATACACCTGAAAAAAAAAACACGCATGGACGGACTCGCATATTCACACAAACAAAATGCACTTAAAAAAAAGACTTGTTAAAACATGTATATTATGTATCATTTTTACCCGATGTGCTAGTGTGGTGACGTCGCTTCCTGCTATCGCTAGGTGCTAACTTCGCTTCTTTTTTTTGGCTAGAAATGACACCTTTCTCATATATTATGTAAAAGCTAATGAGAAATAAACACTTCTAAAACTAAAAATGCCGTGTTTGGAACCTGTTAACACCTCTGAAAGGATTTACAAAACGTTTTGCGGACACTAGTGTGGTGACTTCAGGTTGGTAGCAAAACTCTTGTTTCGTTTGTGTTTCAATATACTGTCTTTGTCATATATTATGTAAAATATAAGCAGAAAGAGCAAAGTTGGGGGACTTATCTTGTATGCTAACAAGCGATGGTGCCATCCAAATCATCTGACGGTTAAAAGTGTGATATGCAGCCGTGATCTGGAGCTGTTAGCTGTTAGCATCAGACCGTATTACGTACCACGTGAGTTCTCACACGTGATCGCGCTCTGTGTGTACATTCCTCCAAGGGCCGAGGCAGAGGCGGCGCCTGAGTCCATTCACAACATCACTACGGCACTACAGTCACAGCATCCAGACGCATTTTTCATTGGGTGACTTTAACCACGTCACTTTGGACTCTACTCACCCTTCTTTCCACCAAGGAAAAATATGACCATAGACCTGCTATATGCAAATGCCACAGATGCATATAAAGTGTCCCCTCTCCCTCCTCTGGGGAAATCTGACCATAACCTCATCCATGTGCAGCCCATATATATTCCCAGAGTGAAAAGGCAACTTATAACTACTAGGCAGGTCAGAAAGTGGTCCCCTGAAGCGGAGGAGGCACTTAGAGACTGCTTTGCCACCACTGACTGGAGTGTGTTTATGAATGTACATGGTGAGGACCTTGAGGGGGTGGTTGGGTGTACAACTGACTATTTGAACTTTTGTGTGGATGTGGTGGTGCCCGTGAAACCAGTAAATTGTGGATAACCTCTGAGGTGAAGCAAGTCCTAAATAAAAAGAAGGAAGAGGTTCAGGAGCAGAGACTGAGAAGTTCAGGGAGGTGCAAGATGAGGTTAAAATCTGCCTGAAGGAGGCTAGAGAGGCATACAGTAAAAAGCTGGAGAGGAAGGTGGGTGAAAACAACATGCGGGAAGTCTGGAATGTTGTATGAAAGCCATTACAGGCTGCAACAGCAGGGGCAATGTGAGCTGCATGGACGTCCAGCGAGCAGAGGAACTGAACACTTTTTTTTTTTAATCGATTCAGTTCCCCCCAATGACCTGCTCACCCCCACAGCCCTCTCCAGTCTCCTTTGACCAACACTCCCCTGCAGTACCTTTGTGCACCTCTTTGTCTCTGACACAATGGCTCTCTAATTCCACCTCAACCCCTCCCTCAATCATGGCAGAACAGGTGACCATGGCAGAACAGATGGTCACTCCAGGCCGACGGGTGCGCGGACGTGATGCAGCGGAGAGCCTGTTCAAGTTCTTGGTTGGCCCGCTCTGCCTGTCCGTTCGGCTGAGGATGATACCCGGACGAGAGGCTCACGCTGGCCCCCAGTTCCCTGCAGAAACTCCTCCACACCTGTGAGGAGAACTGAGGACCACGGTCCGAGACGATGTCCGCTGGTATCCCATGCGACGTGGCGGACCAGGAGGTCTGCTGTCTCCTGGGCTGTTGGGAGCTTCGGGAGGGCCACGAAGTGGGCCGCCTTGGAGAATCGGTCCACTATCGTGAAGATGGTTGTCATGCCCTGGGACAGTGGGAGACCCGTGACAAAGTCCAGGCCAATGTGGGACCAGGGGCGACGAGGCACCAGTAGAGGCTGCAGAAGTCCTTGTGTCTTCGTGTGGTCTGCCTTGCCCCTGGCACAGGTGGTACAGGCCTGGACATACTCCCGGACGTCGGCCTCCATAGATGCCCACCAGAAGCGCTGCCGAACAACTGCCATGGTCCTTCGCACCCCCGGATGACAGGAGAGCTTGGAACCATGACAGAAGTCCAAGACTGCAGCTCTGGCCTCTGGTGGGACGTATAAACGGTTCTTCGGACCGGTTCCTGGGTCCGGGCTCCGTGCCAGGGCCTTCCGGACGGTCTTCTCCACGTCCCAGGTGAGGGTGGCCACGATAGTGGACTCAGGAATGATGGACTCCGGTGGATCCGACAGCTCCGTCTTGACTTCATCTTCGTGTACCCGGGACAAGGCATCCGATCTCTGGTTCTTGGTCCAGGGGCGATAGGTGATCTGGAAGTCAAAACGCCCAAAGAACAGTGACCAGCGGGCTTGCCTGGGGTTCAGCCGCTTGGCGGTCCTGATATACTCCAGGTTCCGATGGTCAGTGAAAACCGTGAACGGCACAGACGCTCCCTCCAACTCCTCAAGAGCCTCTTTCACAGCAAGGAGTTCTCCATTGCCGACGTCATAGTTCCGTTCAGCTGGGGTCAACCTGCGAGAAAAGTAGGCACACGAGTGAAGAACCTTATCAGTCTCTCTGCTCTGGGATAGCACGGCTCCTATCCCTGAGTCAGAGGCATCCACTTCAACCACAAACTGGCGGCTAGGGTCGGGCTGCACCAGAACTGGCGCAGACGAGAACTGGCGTTTCAACTCCTTGAACGCAGCTTCGCACCGATCCGACCAGGTGAAGGGGACTTTTGGAGAGGTCAGGGCTGTCAGGGGGCTAACTGCCTGACTGTAGCCCTTAATGAACCTCCTGTAGAAATTTGCAAAGCCGAGGAACTGTTGCAGCTTCCTATGGCTTGTTGGTTGGGGCCAATCTCTCACCGCTGCAACCTTGGCCGGATCAGGGGCGACGGAGTTGGAGGAGATGATGAACCCCAGGAAGGACAAAGAGGTGCGGTGAAACTCACACTTCTCTCCCTTCACAAACAGCCGGTTCTCCAACAACCGCTGCAGGACCTGACATACATGCTGGACATGAGTCTCAGGGTCCGGGGAAAAGATGAGTATGTCATCCAGATATACGAAGATGAATCAGTGCAGGAAGTCCCGCAAGACGTCGTTTACCAATGCTTGGAACGTCGCGGGGGCGTTAGTGAGGCCGAACGGCATGACCAGGTACTCAAAATGACCTAATGGGGTGTTGAATGCCGTCTTCCATTGGTCTCCCTTCCGGATCCGAACCAGGTGGTACACATTCCTAAGGTCCAGTTTGGTGAAAATTTGGGCTCCATGCAGGGGCGTGAACACTGAATCCAACAGGGGTAAAGGGTATCGATTACGAACCGTTATGTCGTTCAGCCCCCTGTAATCAATGCATGGACGGAGTCCGCCATCTTTCTTGCCCACAAAAAAGAAACCTGCACCCATCGGGGAGGTGGAATTCCGGATCAGCCCGGCAGCTAATGAGTCCCGGATGTAGGTCTCCATTGATTCGCGCTCAGGACGTGAGAGATTGTACAGCCTGCTGGACAGGAACTCCACGCCCGGGACCAAATCAATGGCACAATCGTACAGACGGTGCAGGGGAAGGGTGAGCGCCAGATCCTTGCTGAAGACGTCAGCAAGATCATGGTACTCAACCGGCACCGCCGTCAGATTGGGAGGGACTTTAACCTCCTCATTAGCATTTACACCGGGAGGAACCGAGGATCCTAAACAATTCCGGTGGCAGGTTTCGCTCCACTGAGCCACAACCCCAGACGGCCAATCAATCCGGGGATTGTGTTTAATCATCCATGGGAAGCCCAAAATCACGCGGGAGGTAGAAGGAGTTACAAAAAACTCAATCTCCTCCCGGTGATTCCCAGACACTACCAGGGTTACAGGTAGTGTCTTGTGTGTGATAAAAGGGAGAAGAGTGCCATCTAGTGCTCGCACCTTCACTGGCGAAGAAAGCGCCACCAGAGGGAGCCCTACCTCCCTTGCCCATCTGCTATCCAGCAGATTCCCTTCTGACCCCGTGTCCACCAGTGCTGGGGCTTGAATGGTTAAATCCCTGCTCAGGATTGTAACTGGGAGTCGTGTTGACAGATGTGTATGACCCACGTGAATGTTCTGACCTGGCCTCAGCCCAGTCTCTAAGGGCGGGCGTTTGTGTTTTGACCGTTTGAGGCAGTCTCTCTGCTGATGCTCACTCGAGCCGCAGACAAAGCACTCCCCGCGGACCAGCCTCCTCTGTCTGAATGTGGCCCTGCTCGTGTTCCTAGCATCGTCAGCAGGGGGAGCTGTAGTCACACGGAGCGCTGTGGCCATGGAGCGTGGGGAAGACGGCTCCCTTTCGGACCCGGGAGGAAGAGGGACGGCTTGTGCCTGACCACGCCCTTCGCCTCGCTCTCGTCGGCGTTCTTCTAACCGATTGTCCAATCGTATAACCAAATCGATAAGCTCAGCCAAATCCCGCGGTTCCTCCTTAGCCACCAGGTGCTCCTTCAGGACCGACGACAGTCCGTTTATGAAGGCGGCGCGGAGCGCAGTCATATTCCAGCCGGATCTCGCGGCCATGATGCAGAAGTCGACTGCATATTCGGCTGCGCTCTGGCACCCCTGTCTCATTGACAGCAGCCCGGTAGACGCGGTTTCGCCTCTGTTAGGGTGATCAAAAACAGTTCTGAGCTCCCTCACAAACCCAGTATAAGAGGCAAGGAGCCGTGAACTTTGTTCCCAAAGCGCTGTAGCCCAAGTGCGTGCCTCACCTCGAAGCAAATTAATCACGTAAGCCACCTTACTGGCGTCAGACGCGTACATCACGGGACGCTGTGCAAAGACGAGCGAACACTGCATAAGAAAGTCCGCGCACGTCTCCACACAACCTCCCTACGGCTCTGGGGGGCTTATGTATGCTTCAGGGGATGGTGGGGGAGTTCATTGAATGACCAGTGGAATGTCTGTATTCGGCACCGGGTCGGCAGGAGGAGGAGCTGCAGCAGCGCCCTGAGCGCGCGCTTCCACCTGTGCGGTGAGAGCCTCCATCCTGCGATTAAGGATGATGTGTTGCTCGGTCATCAGGTCCATCCGAGCGGTAAAGGCGGTGAGGATGTGCTGCAACTCACCAATCACGCCTCCAGCCGACGCCTGTCCACCCTGCTCTTCCATTGGCTGTCCAACAGATGGTTGACGCCCCTCGGGATCCATGACGCTGGCCGAGATATCCTGTTGGGGAAAGTGTAGTGACACGGACCCACAACAGGGGGCGCAAATGAACGGTCAATAGATGAGCCAAAAGGTAACAATTTAATGTTGTGAATGTGCACAACGATTATACAGACAATCACAGAATCTGATAGCAGTCAATACACAAAGGTGACGTGTGGGCAGGCTCGAGGATAGAAGACGTCTGTCCTGAGAAGAGCCGGGACCACACGATTTCCACCGCCACAGAACCCGGTGAATACTGGAGCCGCCAAGTCCCGAATTCCCAGGTGATCACCGTCCCCGACTGTCGGATCTGGTACTGCTGGCGAGGAGCACAAACAGGGAGATGTGGGTGTGCACACCCAGTAACAAAAACAGTCAGAAGGTGGAAAGTCACCTCCACCTCTAATCACACACTCGTGCAGCTCCTGTTAAACCACTTATCTGGATTGGGTGTGAAGCGTAGCCGTCGCTGTTCACACCAAACGGCAATCCAGCTGATAAGGCACACCACAGGAAAATGGCTGCAAAAGAGTTCAGACTATTATTTAAGTTTAAGTCAGCAGAGAAATTACCTTCACAGGTAGATGATATCTCGGCAGCGAGGTGGAGATGACGTCCGGCTTTTATGGAGTGGATTGATGAAGTGGTGATGGGTGACAGCTGTCATGAGTTGATGGGTGACAGCTGTCAACCCCGGCTGTGTCCATGGCGGCAGCGCCCTCTCGTGCCTGAAGTCCGCACTTCAGGCAGGGCGCCCTCTGGTGGTGGGCCAGCAGTACCTCTTCTTCTGGCGGCCCACACAACAGCTTGTGCGACCCCAAGTGCAGGCAGTGAGGGACCCTCTCCAGTTCGCTTACCAGGAGAGGGTGGGTGTTGAAGACGCTGTCCTCTTCCTCCTGCACCGCGCCCTCACATACCTGGATGTGGGGGGATGCATTGTAAGGATGCTTTTCTTTGACTTCTCCAGTGCTTTTAATACAATACATCCCAGCCTTCTCCAGGAGAAACTTATCATGGCTGTGGACCCCAACCTCGTGCTCTGCATTTTGGATTATCTGACCAACTGGCCACAGTTTGTACGAGTGTGGGGGTGTAGGTCCTCTACATTGACCTGCAGCACTGGAGCACCTCAGGGCATGGTGCTTTCACCCCTCTTCTTCACCCTCTACACTATGGACTTTCAGTACAGCTCTGATAAATGTCACATGCAGAAGTTCTCAGATGACACCGCAATTATGGTGTGTATTGGGGGGTGAAGAGGGGGAGTATAGGTGTGTGGTGAAGGACTTTGTGGGATGGTGCCAGCAAAACAAGCTCCTGCTCAACACCACCAAAACAAAGGAAGTGGTGCCTGATTTCAGGCAGGCGCCACCCTCTCTGCAGCCCATCATAAATCGACAGATCCGAGGTGGAGGTGGTTTCCACCTATAGGTACCTTGGGCTGCAGCTGGGCAGCTAATATGAATGCTGTCTATAAGAAGGGACAGAGTAGAATGTAGTTTCTAGTTTCAGGGTCTGCTCCAAGTTATTGTACATGTTCTATCAGTCCATTGTGTCCAGTGTTCTTTTCTATGCTGTGGTGTGTTGGGGGGGGGGGGGGGGGGGTGCGAGGAAGAAGGACATTCTGAGGCTGAATCGGCTCATTTAAAAAGCAAGCTCTGTGGTGGGACTGTGTCTGGACCCTGTGGAGAGGGTGCTGGAGCGGAGAACACTCTCCAGGATGAGTGCAGTCCTGTCCAATCAGAGCCACCCCCTGAACTCTGTGATATCCAAGCAGGGGAGCGCCTTCAGTTCCAGATTCCTCTCCTTCAAATGCTCCACTGACAGACTGAAGAACTCTTTTGTCCCTCGGGCCATCAGGCTGTATAATGTAGCCACAACAGCAAGGGGCAGCAGATGGGGGATTATAACTGCCTAAACATAATCTCAGGTGCCTTGACTCCTGTAACTTGTTGCACTTTATATACTGTTTTTGTACTATTTATTTATTAATTTGTCTCTGTGCTGTTTTTATTCATTAATTTATTTTTTAACTTGTGTAACTTTTATATGTATGAATGAGAGCGACGGACGCCACACAATACTTAATCAAGTATTTATCTATCTATCTTTCTATCTATCTAAAAGCGAGCAAGAAATAAACACTTCTATAACTGAAAATGTTGTTTTTAGAATCTAATAATACCTCTGAAGTGATTTAAAAGACATTTAGCAAACGTTAGTTTTTGAGTGGCAGGGGTGACAGCCAATCAGAGTAGAGTTGCACCGTGACGTCACAGTCTGGTTGCGAGCTGCAAACTCACTTTTTGGAACCTATTATTTAAACAACTGCAAATTATACAGAACAGTGCTCATAGGGCTGAGGGTATTTTAGCATTGTGTTATATTAAGAGTTGGGGCCCTGTCCCACTGGGGAAAGGATCAATTGCGCATGAATTGAGTACACAAATTATGGGCGTTCGTTGTCGTCCGCAACAAAAATGGCCAAAAATGACAAATGTCCCAGTATGAATTATGGATATATTAATAATATATAGCGAATACAGTGAGGAAAATAAGTATTTGAACACCCTGCGATTTTGCAAGTTCTCCCACTTAGAAATCATGGAGGGGTCTGAAATTTTCATCTTAGGTGCATGTCCACTGTCTAAAACAATCTTAAAAAAAAAAAATCCAGAAATCACAATGTATGATTTTTTAAATAATTTATTTGTATGTTACTGCTGCAAATAAGTATTTGAACACCTACCAACCAGCAAGAATTCTGGCTCACACAGACCTGTTAATTTTTCTTTAAGAAGCCCTCTTATTCTGCACTCTTTACCTGTATTAATTGCTCCTGTTTGAACTTGTTACCTGTATAAAAGACACCTGTTCACATGCTCTTCTGCAAAGGGGACAGGACGACTGCACCGTGTTGAAGGGAGGATGGATGGGGTCTTGTATTGCGAGATTTTGGCAAAAAACCTCCTTCCCTCAATAAGAGCATTGAAGATGGGTCATGGCTGGGTCTTCCAGCATGACAATGACCCCAAACACACAGCCAGGACAACTAAGGAGGGGCCTGGAGTGGCCTGGCCAGTCTCCAGACTCCAGACTCCAGACTCAATAGAAAATCTTTGGAGGGAGCTGAAACTCCAAACCTGAAAGATTTGGAGAAGATCTGTATGGAGGAGTGTACCAAAATCCCTGCTGCAGTGTGTGAAAACCTGGTGAAAACGTACAGGAAACGTTTCACCTCTGTAATTGCAAACAAAGGCTACTGTACCAAATATTAACATTGATTTTCACAGGTGTTCAAATACTTATTTGCAGCAGTAACATACAAATAAATTATAAAAAAAATCATACATTGTGTTTTCCGGATTTTTCTTTTTAGATTATGTCTCTCACAGTGGACATGCACCTAAGATGAGAACTTGCAAAATCACAGGGTGTTAAAATACTTATTTTCCTCACTGTATATGATGAACAATCACGGTTATATAACGCATGTAGTGAGGAAACTGATCCGACACATTAAGATTATCACGGCACTATTACAGGTGTATTATGAATGCATCACGCACGTGCACGGTATCTGCATTGAGGTCATAAAAGAAGTGCACTCGCTCCTTTCGGCATCACTATTCACACCAACAATACAGCCTCTGGAGCATTTGCTGGACTTGGACAAGTTGATCACAGAGTTAATGTTCATTTTGTCATGCGAGGGTTAACTGTTCATGAGTTTGGGGAGCGGGGAAGCCGCTCGGGGTGTGAGACGGTGTTTTTTTTTTTTTTTGAGAGTGTCACAGAAAACAGACTTCAGCGTGAGTTGTGGCTAAACAGCAAGTCCTGGATTGCAGCAGCTATGTCTTTGTGGATCTACACAGCCGGACCGGCACTGACTGGCAGGTATGTCGCTTTCTGCCACATATGGTACTTTGGGTTTACTTGACGTGTTTGTTATGCATTCACAGATTGTCCACAAATCAGCTGCAAAGCAGATGTAATAAAAACGCTTTATTCGTGGCCAATTTGTATGCATTCGCTACAACATATTTTAGTTTGTGATGTGGACAAATCAAATCAATTTTATTTATATAGCGCCAAATCACAACAAACAGTTGCCCCAAGGTGCTTTATATTGTAAGGCAAAAGCCTTACAATAATTACAGAAAACCCCAACGGTCAAAACAACCCCCTGTGAGCAAGCACTTGGCGACAGTGGGAAGGAAAAACTCCCTTTTAACAGGAAGAAACCTCCAGCAGAACCAGGCTCAGGGAGGGGCAGTCTTCTGCTGGGACTGGTTGGGGCTGAGGGGAGAGAATCAGGAAAAAGACATGCTGTGGAAGGGAGCAGAGATCAATCACTAATGATTAAATGCAGAGTGGTGCATACAGAGCAAAAAGAGAAAGAAACACTCAGTGCATCATGGGAACCCCCCAGCAGTCTACGTCTATAGCAGCATAACTAAGGGATGGTTCAGGGTCACCTGATCCAGCCCTAACTATAAGCTTTAGCAGAAAGGAAAGTTTTAAGCCTAATCTTAAAAGTAGAGAGGGTGTCTGTCTCCCTGATCCGAATTGGGAGCTGGTTCCACAGGAGAGGAGCCTGAAAGCTGAAGGCTCTGCCTCCCATTCTACTCTTAAAAACCCTAGGAACTACAAGTAAGCCTGCAGTCTGAGAGCGAAGCGCTCTATTGGGGTGATATGGTACTACGAGGTCCCTAAGATAAGATGGGACCTGATTATTCAAAATCTTATAAGTAAGAAGAAGAATTTTAAATTCTATTCTAGAATTAACAGGAAGCCAATGAAGAGAGGCCAATATGGGTGAAATATGCTCTCTTCTTCTAGTCCCCGTCAGTACTCTAGCTGCAGCATTTTGAATTAACTGAAGGCTTTTCAGGGAACTTTTAGGACAACCTGTTAATAATGAATTACAATAGTCCAGCCTGGAGGAAACAAGTGCATGAATTAGTTTTTCATTCATGAATTGTTTTTGCATCACTCTGAGACAAGATCTTTCTAATTTTAGAGATATTGCGCAAATGCAAAAAAGATATTTGCTTAATATGCGCATTGAAGGACATATCCTGATCAAAAATGACTCCAAGATTTCTCACAGTATTACTAGAGGTCAGGGTAATGCCATCCAGAGTAAGGATCTGGTGAGACACCATGTTTATACGATTTGTGGGGCCAAGTACAATAACTTCAGTTTTATCTGAATTTAAAAGCAGGAAATTAGAGGTCATCCATGTCTTTATGTCTGTAAGACATTCCTGCAGTTTAACTAATTGGTGTGTGTCCTCTGGCTTCATGGATAGATAAAGCTGGGTATCATCTGCGTAACAATGAAAATTTAAGCAATGCTTTCTAATAATACTGCCTAAGGGAAGCATGTATAAAGTGAATAAAATTGGTCCTAGCACAGAACCTTGTGGAACTCCATAATTAACCTTAGTCTGTGAAGAAGACTCCCCATTTACATGAACAAATTGTAATCTATTAGATTATGATTCAAACCACCGCAGCGCAGTGCCTTTAATACCTATGGCATGCTGTAATCTCTGTAATAACATTTTATGGTCAACAGTATCAAAAGCAGCACTGAGGTCTAATAGGACAAGCACAGAGATGAGTCCACTGTCTGAGGCCATAAGAAGATCATTTGTAACCTTCACTAATGCTGTTTCTGTACTATGATGAATTCTAAATCCTGACTGAAACTCTTCAAATAGACCATTCCTCTGCAGATGATCAGTTAGCTGTTTTACAACTACCCTTTCAAGATTTTTTGAGAGAAAAGGAAGGTTGGAGATTGGCCTATAATTAGCTAAGATAGATGGGTCAAGTGATGGCTTTTTAAGTAATGGTTTAATTACTGCCACCTTAAAAGCCTGTGGTACATAGCCAACTAATAAAGATAGATCATATTTAAGATCAAAGCATTAATTAATGGTAGGGCTTCCTTGAGCAGCCTGGTAGGAATGGGGTCTAATAGACATGTTGATGGTTTGGATGAAGTAACTAATGAAAATAACTCAGACAGAACAATCGGAGAGAAAGAGTCTAACCAAATACCAGCATTACTGAAAGCAGCCAAAGATAACAATATGCCTTTGGGATGGTTATGAGTAATTTTTTCTCTAATAGTTAAAATTTTATTAGCAAAGAAAGTCATGAAGTCATTACTAGTTAAAGTTAAAGGAATACTCCGCTCAGTAGAGCTCTGACTCTTTGTCAGCCTGGCTACAGTGCTGAAAAGAAACCTGGGGTTGTTCTTATTTTCTTCAATTAGTGATGAGTAGTAAGATGTCCTAGCTTTACGGGGGGCTTTTTTATAGAGCAACAGACTCTTTTTCCAGGCTAAGTGAAGATCTTCTAAATTAGTGAGACGTCATTTCCTGTCCAACTTACAGGTTATCTGCTTTAAGCTGCGAGTTTGTGAGTTATACCACGGAGTCAGGCACTTCTGATTTAAGGCTCTCTTTTTCAGAGGAGCTACAGCATCCAAAGTTGTGCTCAATGAGGATGTAAAACTATTGACGAGATACTCTATCTCACTCACAGAATTTAGGTAGCTACTCTGCACTGTGTTGGTATATGGCACTGGAGAACATAAAGAAGGAATCATATCCTTAAACCTAGTTACAGTGCTTTCTGAAAGACTTCTACTGTAATGAAACTTATTCCCCACTGCTGGGTAGTCCATTAAAGTAAATGTAAATGTTATTAAGAAATGATCAGACAGAAGGGGGTTTTCAGGGAATACTGTTAGGTCTTCAATTTCCATACCATAAGTCAGAACAAGATCTAAAGTATGGTTAAAGTGGTGGGTGGGCTCATTTACATTTTGAGTGAAACCAGTTGAGTCTAATAATAGATTAAATGCAGTGTTGAGAATGACATGATGGGCACACAATATATCTGTTTTACACACTGTCCCAGTCCGCTGCCAAGCCGCAAATCCCCGTCAGTTGCGGATATCAGCGGTTAACGGCAGATATACAGCGCATAGAGTGAGTATGAATCGAGTATGTATGGAGTATGTAAGGCGGATGTCATCTGCATCCAGATTTTTGAACAGCTCAAAAATCCTGGCTGCGGACATTCGTGCCTCTGCGGATGATCACGGGCGTGTTCGGATGACGGCCGACTCATACAGGCATGTTACACGGATGTTGCGGATGTTTGGCAAATATGGGCCAATTTTGTGCGCAATCCATACGCAAATCCTCCTAAACGCCAGTGGGACCAGGGCCCTTACTGTTAATGTCTCTGTCTTGACCGAAATCTTTCAATAAATCGCTGGACCCCGTTCAGAATGAATGAGCGTCAAAAGTTTTGAACACAGTTGACAACACTGCTGCAGCAGCCATCCAATCAGCAGCGAGCTGACAAACACTGGCCAATGTCACACATTATTCAGAACGGCTTTGAGGTGTTAGGAAGTGTTAGGACTTTTTAAAGCCACAGACGGCGGCCACAACAATGGACAAGACTCAGGGGAGCAAAACACACCATCATTACTGGGGTAAATCTTTGTGAAAAATCAGATTCATCATCTTATAAATGAATCAATAAAAATGCATCGGTTAATGGATCATATTTATTGATTTACATTTGTACATCCTACTGGAGGACATAAATACCTTAATCAGTGCAAGAGGTGGCATTTACCAAAATCTGTTTGTATCAAAAATACAAAACTAGAATAAACTGTGAAGAGTCGAGTCTCAGCTTGAATGATGATGCAGCTGATCTTCAGGAGCTGAAGCTCAATCTAGGAACCTCTGAGCTGAAGCTCAGACCATCTGTGCTCACAACAACTGAATACCAACAGTTCCAGCAGATACAGACCAAAGTGCATAGACGAGGTATTTGTCTAGTGTGATATGGAACAAAACAGACCTAACATATAACGTTTGAGATCCCCCTTAAACAAAAATTACTTTCAGCTGATTTGCAGAATCAGACATATTTTGTTGACATAACATTTGAGGAATTTCATTTAGAACCCATGTGACTGTGAGGGATCAAGCCAGTGACACAAACTTGCCACCTGGAGCAAAACACCAGGACTCTCACAGTCACACGTTGTTGGCAGAATTTGAACCTGCGCGGGTAGAACCCAATGGATTTCTAATCCATCGCCTTAACCACTCGGCCACAACAACACGACTGAAAACAGGAAGTTTGGTCAAATGAATTCTCATTTAATAACAAAAGAAGGTTGTTCAAAAAAACAAAATACAAACAGCCTGGGTTGGTGGTCATTACGTTACGTTACTAACTTTTGCTCCTATAACACCATTTCAACACATTGTTAATAGTCCAAAACAATTTTTCTTGGAAATCTTTATATTTACTTTGTTTATCCAAATGCAACTTTCAGCATTCACAGCATTTAATTCTAACTTGTGTCTGTCTTTTCCCTCCTCCGTTGTTCTGGACCATCACAGACCTGCATTGAGATTTGGCACAAGTTCAGAACAGGTTACCTTTCTGACGCAACTTCAGTTCTAAATGTAATAACACACAGAGTCTGGTTTCCAAAGTGGCCCCCAGCCAAGAACTAAACAGGCTCTACTGTGCTTCACTTTTGTGATATGAGGGCAGGGTGTCAGAATCCAACCACTTGTTGTCATTGTGACACCTGGGGCCTGTTGCACAAAAGTAGGATAAGGGATTAAGCCGGGATATCGTGGTTATTCTGGCTCAATTTATCCGTGATCCGGTTGCACAAAGTACCTCGTCCACAACTACCACAAAAGACCTAGCTGTCCTTGGTGTTAAAGGAGGCAATTCACAATATGAAGAACAGGGGTGTGTAAACATTTGATCAGGGTCATTTGGGTAGTTCCTGTTGACATTATGATTTAAAAAGACTAAAGACTTTTGTTTGACAATAAATGGCTTCACACAAACACAAACCGTTATTCTTCATCTTCAGCCACTTATCCAGGTTCGGGTCACTGGGCAACAGCTCCAGCAGGGGAGCCCAGACTTCCCTCTGACTGGAGGATCCCGAGGTGTTCCTAGGCCACTGTGGAGGTATAATCTCTCTACCTAGTCCTGGGTCTTCCCCGGGGTCTCCTCCCAGATGGACATGCCTGGAACACCTCCCTAGGGAGGCGCCCAGGGGGCATCCTTACCAGATGCCCAAACCACCTCAGCTGGCTCCTTTCAATGTGAAGGAGCAGCGACTCTACTCTAAGCTCCCCACAGATCACCAAGCTTCTCACCCTAGGTCTAAGGGAGACACCAGCCACCCTCCTAAGGAAGCCCATTTTGGCCGCTTGCACCCGCAGTCTAGTTCTTTTGGTCACGACCCAAAGCCTCATGACCATCGGTGAGAGTCAGAAGGAAGATTGACCAGTAGATCGAGAGCTCAACCTTTTGGCTCAGCTCCTTTTCATCACAACAGTACAGTAGAGCGAATGCAACACCGCCCCTATTGCAGAGTACTGGCCGGATGTGGATCCACTCGTAAACCTGCTAATTTCCTGCTTTTAAACTCAGATAAAACTGAAGTTATTGTACTTGGCCCCACAAATCTTAGAAGCATGGTGTCTAACCAGATCGTTACTCTGGATGGCATTTCCCTGATCTCTAGTAATACTGTGAGAAATCTTGGAGTCATTTTTGATCAGGATATGTCATTCAAAGCGCATATTAAACAAATATGTAGGACTGCCTTTTTGCATTTACGCAATATCTCTAAAATCAGAAAGGTCTTGTCTCAGAGTGATGCTGAAAAACTAATTCATGCATTTATTTCCTCTAGGCTGGACTATTGTAATTCATTATTATCAGGTTGTCCTAAAAGTTCCCTAAAAAGCCTTCAGTTGGTTCAGAATGCTGCAGCTAGAGTACTGACGGGGACTAGCAGGAGAGAGCATATCTCACCCGTGTTGGCCTCTCTTCATTGGCTTCCTGTTAATTCTAGAATAGAATTTAAAATTCTTCTTCTTACTTATAAGGTTTTGAATAATCAGGTCCCATCTTATCTTAGGGACCTCGTAGTACCATATTACCCCATTAGAGCGCTTCGTTCTCAGACTGCGGGCTTACTTGTAGTTCCTAGGGTTTGTAAGAGTAGAATGGGAGGCAGAGCCTTCAGCTTTCAGGCTCCTCTCCTGTGGAACCAGCTCCCAATTCAGATCAGGGAGACAGATACCCTCTCTACTTTTAAGATTAGGCTTAAAACTTTCCTTTTCGCTAAGGCTTATAGTTAGGGCTGGATCGGGTGACCCTGGACCATCCCTTGGTTATGCTGCTTTAGACGTAGATTGTGGGGGGGTTCCCATGATGCACTGTTTCTTTCTCTTTTTGCTCCGTATGCATCACTCTGCATTTAATCATTAGTGATCGATCTCTGCCCCCCTTCACGGCATGTTTTTTCCCTCAGCCCCAACCAGTCTCAGCAGAAGACTGCCCCTCCCTGAGCCTGGTTCTGCTGGAGGTTTCTTCCTGTTAAAAGGGAGTTTTTCCTTCCCACTGTTGCCAAGTGCTTGCTCATAGGGGGTCGTTTTGACCGTTGGGGTTTTTCATAATTATTGTATGGCCTTGCCTTGCAATATGGAGCGCCTTGGGGCAACTGTTTGTTGTGATTTGGCGCTATATAAGAAAAAAGTTGATTGATTGATTGAAACCCTTGGTTCCACATCTAGCTAAGGTATAAGATATGTATCTGTGTGTATAAGTGCTTCCCACTGTTCGCTTGAACTAAGGTCAGCTCTTAAATTAATTAAACCTGCACAGATTTTGGGAATCTTATCAATTTTGGGCGCTAAGTTGATTGGCACTGTTTGTGAGAGAATCTTGTAGACCTTCAGACGCCTTATTGCCCGTTCAACATGAATGCGAGCATGAGCAATGTGGCATATGTGGGACCCCATCATTGGCACCCTTTGCGTGTGAATGTTGAGGTTCACCCTTAAGCCATGGTCACAACCCGCCGTACTTGCACGTGCATGCAGTCTACTTGCAAAAATGTGGGCAAAATCTGGAGATCCACACGTTGTAAGTACTGCCTCCTTACGGTTTTGGGAGCACGCAGACACGCCACAGAGGTTTTAGTGCATGCAGAACTTTTGCTGCGGTCGAGCTGCAGATTCACCAGGAGTACGGGGAGCGTGCGTGTCCCATAGAGGCATCGCGCTCACAGCGCGCTGACTGAGTTTTTTACTCCTTCTCCCGCGGTTGCTTGTGCTACGGACAGCGTGCATAGCATGCAAGGAAAACGTACAGCATCTGTGCGATTCATGAGGAGGTCATAGATACACATACAGCTGCGTGCATTGTAAGTGCATTATAAGTGTGTGCTGGTTGTGACCAACTTGGGGGTATATATAGAATGAGATTTTAAGGTTTTCTAGTAGTCTCAGTTGCGCTTGCTGCTGGTCAAGATGCAGGCCATTCCACCTCAGAGACTCAGAGTTTTAATGCTTCAACAGCATCTTCAAGTTGCAGCTGATGACCAGGACATAGCATTACTTGCTTTGATACGACAGAGGGAGAGGCAAGATGGAAGGCGACGGCAGGCGATGGTGGGTTCGCCCATGGATTGAAAGGAGGATGCTTCTTGGACAATATGAAACATTGTTTTAAGAGCTGGAGCGAGAATCAAGGGGAGATTATGTTGGTTATATCCGGATGGACCCTGACCTCTTTGGCGAGCTTCTGCTACGTTTGTCACCTCAAATCACCAAGGGCCCAAGGTGAGTCTTTATCTCTGCAGATTATGAAAAAAAGTTTGTATTTCTTTGGAATTTTTTGATATGCTATGCCCTGTATATTGGCTTTTTTATCATATGAATATATCACTGATATCACTAAATTCTATGTTTCAGGAGCCGCCACCCTCTGGAGCCTGGCCTAAAACTAGTCATCACCCTTCGTTTCTTGGCGATGGGGAACAGCTACAGATCCCTTGCATATGACGTCAGGGTTGCACAAAACACCATATCACAGTTTGTGCCAGAGGTCTGCAATGCCATCTACCAGGAATTTAAGGATGATGTTCTGACTATGCCCTCCACACATGATGAGTGGAAAGCTGTCGCACAACAATTTGGAAGAAGATGGAACTTTCACCACTGTTGTGGGGCTACTGACGGAAAGCATGTTGTGATAAAAAAGCCTAAAAGGAATGGATCACTATATTTTAATTATAAGCGCTTCTTTTCTATGGTGCTCCTTGCAGTCGATGCTGATTATTGATTCCTGTGGTGCAGTGTAGGGGCAAATGGCTCCTCATCAGATGCAGGTGTGTTCAATCAATCCACCCTCCACAGAGCTCTGGAAGATAACACCATTGGGTTTCCAGAGCTGGACCCACTTCCAGGTGATGACCATGACTTTCCATACTTCATTGTGGGGGATGATGCTTTCCCCTTAGAAAGTGGATGGTGAAGCCATACAGTCGGCGTGACATTACCCACAAAGAGAGAGTGATGAACTATAGAACATCTAGGGCTCATCGTGTTGTTGAAAATGCTTTTGGGATACTGGCCCATCGGTGGAGGTGCCTACTCACCACCTGCCTGACAAGGCAATTCGTGTTGTGCTAGGCTGTCTCACACTCAGAGCTGGCCCAAGGCATACGCCAACTATGCGGTTGCTTAGGGCCTCCACGCCACCAGGGGGCCCCGAGAGCACGTTGTGATAAAAAAGTAAATATATACATGAAATTAAAATAATATTGAATAATTTAAATGAAATTGTATTACACCCGAAAAAAATAAATTCATTTTGACAAAATACTAATACTAGGTTAATTGATGCCATCCGTTGGCTGCTGCCACCGTGGGGCAAATTTAGATGCACCGCTTGGGTCAGGTGGTCGATGACTAATCATGTGGAACGAAGTGAGTGCAAGTCATGTCTCAGAAAAGAAATTATCCCTCTGGAGTGGAGAAAAGAAAAAAGAAGAAGTTGGAAGACGAGAAAAAACAACAAGACAAAGGTAGGTTTGCATGTCCAATATTACAATTTTTGTTGTCATTATTTGCTAAATGCTCTGTTCGAACGAGCTGTCTTAAAGTCAGAGGCGATTGTTCTAAGACTGCAAGTGAAGCTCAGCTTCCCCTAAAATGTCAAAAAAATAAGTGATCAAATATATACTGTTGTGTGTACATGTTATTGACTAAATATGTGCTACAACGCGCTCAACTTTTATTCAGAATCAGCTTCTTATCAGTGGTAACGACGCGGCTTTCCTCTCACTCAAACCCGCAGCTTCACAGTGCTTAGTGTAGACTTCAACAGCAACACAAAGACTGCAGCGAAACGAGACGAGTCATTGGATAAATGCTGGGCTTTGTCCCGCCCATCGAACGCTCAGCGTGTCTGGGGGTCTATGGGACAGTGGGCTGGCCTCAGTTGGCCCGGATGCTCAGCTTCTGCATGATGATTGGATGATCTGTCTGAGGCTGAATCTCTTTTTGATTGACAGCAAAATGAGCGAATCAGCGATCTTTTGGTGTAAACATCAGTGGGAGCATTTTCATTCTGTTCTGAGTTGAACCGGAGACTTTCCTAATCCTCTTAGCGCAGGGGTGGCCAAGTTCGGTCCTCGAGAGCCACCTTCCTGACACACTTAGTTGTCTCCCTGCTCCAACACACCTGAATCCAATGAAAGGCTCATTAAAAGTCTGCTAACGAGTCCATTGGATTCAGGTGTGTTGGAGCAGGGAGACAACTAAGTGTGTCAGGAAGGTGGCTCTCGAGGACCGAACTTGGCCACCCCTGTCTTAGCGGCATTTTCTTTGTTAAAAACGACTAGCGACAAATCGAGCTTCTATTTCTGGTGTTTTGGGTTTTTTTTTTGTAGCTGCTTGTGTTTGCAGACTGACTTCTATCACTCTTTCTGACTTCTATCGCAGTTTCTGTCCCTACCGAGCAGCGGGTGCTGCTGAGCTCCTCCACCGTCACATAGCACGCGCAGGTGGACACACTTCACACGAGCCTCGCGCCAGTCCCAGCTAGCGAGCTAGCTAGGTAGCAAGCTGCACATAATGGCAGACAATTTGAATGTTGTGGACCAGATTTTGGCGAAGCCATTTGATAGTCTTCCTTACGAAGAAAAACTTAGAGTTAAACAGCAGGGCAGATCAACTCCTCAGATTAATTTGGAGCAAAAGGTGGGAAAAGTAGCTCAGCTTTCACCGGATTGCAGGCCAAAGTTAAAGCAATAACCCCCAGTGCAATGTTTGTGCATTTCTATGCACACACATTGCTGTTATGTTTCTGTGTTCATTTTGGAGATTATTTAAGTATTGTATTTATTATTTAAGTATTTAATTTTGATTACAACTTTATTTTTCTGTAAGATAATGTGAATCAATCAATCAACTTTTTTCTTATATAGCGCCAAATCACAACAAACAGTTGCCCCAAGGCGCTCCATATTGTAAGGCAAGGCCATACAATAATTATGAAAAACCCCAACGGTCAAAACGACCCCCTATGAGCAAGCACTTGGCCACAGTGGGAAGGAAAAACTCCCTTTTAACAGGAAGAAACCTCCAGCAGAACCAGGCTCAGGGAGGGGCAGTCTTCTGCTGAGACTGGTTGGGGCTGAGGGAAAGAACCAGGAAAAAGACATGCCGAGAAGGGGGGCAGAGATCGATCACTAATGATTAAATGCAGAGTGATGCATACGGAGCAAAAAGAGAAAGAAACAGTGCATCATGGGAACCCCCCCACAGTCTACGTCTAAAGCAACATAACCAAGGGATGGTCCAGGGACACCCGATCCAGCCCTAACTATAAGCCTTAGTGAAAAGGAAAGTTTTAAGCCTAATCTTAAAAGTAGAGAGGGTATCTGTCTCCCTGATCTGAATTGGGAGCTGGTTCCACAGGAGAGGAGCCTGAAAGCTGAAGGCTCTGCCTCCCATTCTACTCTTACAAACCCTAGGAACTACAAGTAAGCCCGCAGTCTGAGAGCGAAGCGCTCTAATGGGGTAATATGATACTACGAGGTCCCTAAGATAAGATGGGACCTGATTATTCAAAACCTTATAAGTAAGAAGAAGAATTTTAAATTCTATTCTAGAATTAACAGGAAGCCAATGAAGAGAGGCCAACACGGGTGAGATATGCTCTCTCCTTCTAGTCCCCGTCAGTACTCTAGCTGCAGCATTCTGAACCAACTGAAGGCTTTTTAGGGAACTTTTAGGACAACCTGATAATAATGAATTACAATAGTCCAGCCTAGAGGAAATAAATGCATGAATTAGTTTTTCAGCATCACTCTGAGACAAGACCTTTCTGATTTTAGAGATATTGCGTAAATGCAAAAAGGCAGTCCTACATATTTGTTTAATATGCACTTTGAATGACATATCCTGATCAAAAATGACTCCAAGATTTCTCACAGTATTACTAGAGATCAGGGAAATGCCATCCAGAGTAACGATCTGGTTAGACACCATGCTTCTAAGATTTGTGGGGCCAAGTACAATAACTTCAGTTTTATCTGAGTTTAAAAGCAGGAAATTAGAGGTCATCCATGTCTTTATGTCTGTAAGACAATCCTGCAGTTTAGCTAATTGGTGAGTATCCTCTGGCTTCATGGATAGATAAAGCTGGGTATCATCTGCGTAACAATGAAAATTTAAGCAATACCGTCTAATAATACTGCCTAAGGGAAGCATGTATAAAGTGAATAAAATTGGTCCTAGCACAGAACCTTGTGGAACTCCATAATTAACTTTAGTCTGTGAAGAAGATTCCCCATTTACATGAACAAATTGTAATCTATTAGACAAATATGATTCAAACCACCGCAGCGCAGTGCCTTTAATACCTATGACATGCTCTAATCTCTGTAATAAAATTTTATGGTCAACAGTATCAAAAGCAGCACTGAGGTCCAACACAACAAGCACAGAGATAATTCCACTGTCCGAAGCCATAAGAAGATCATTTGTAACCTTCACTAATGCTGTTTCTGTACTATGATGAATTCTAAAACCTGACTGAAACTCTTCAAATAGACCATTCCTCTGCAGGTGATCAGTTAGCTGTTTTACAACTACCCTCTCAAGAATCTTTGAGAGAAAAGGAAGGTTGGAGATTGGCCTATAATTAGCTAAGATAGCTGGGTCAAGTGATGGCTTTTTAAGTAATGGTTTAATTACTGCCACCTTAAAGGCCTGTGGTACATAACCAACTAACAAAGATAGATTGATCATATTTAAGATTGAAGCATTAAATAATGGTAGGACTTCCTTGAGCAGCCTGGCAGGAATGGGGTCTAATAAGCATGTTGATGGTTTGGATGAAGAGTCTAACCAAATACCGGCATCACTGAAAGCAGCCAAAGATAACGATACATCTTTTGAATGTCATTTGATTCTATTTTGTATTTGGATATTGAACATTTTGCACACCATTGCACATCTGAAAGAAATTAAACTATTTAACGTGTTTACTATAAATGCAGTCTCCTGCCTGTTGATGTTACTTTCAAATAGTTAAATTAATGAGCCATACTTATACATCACTCTGTATGTAGAAGTTAATTAAAATATATTTATGAGTTTTCTACCCCTTTAAGGTTTAAAACAAGAATGATACCTGTATGATGTAAGATAATTACAAATAATGCTAATGATTGTGGGTACATTACACACATAACAGTGTAGCCTATGGAATAATGAGGCATCTGGTGCTGAGGTGATGGTAGGGGGGCCCCCAAATGAAATTCTGCTTAAGGCCCCATAAAGGCTTGGGCCGGCCCTGTTCACACTTCATAGTTGGCTACAAAAGACCAGAACTACAGGACATTAATATTGACATTGAGGATGAGTATGGCAATGTTATTCCTGGTGCATGGAGGGATGATTTGCAAATGGCCGAGGCCAAACAGATGGTTGGCCAACATGCCACAAGGGAAGGAAAAATGCTGAGAGACTATTTGGCAGACTACTACAGCTCCCCACTTGCCTCCCTACCATGGCAAGATCGTGTTGTTTGAACACTTGAACTCATGACACATGAGATTATAAATATGCATTGTTTACAAGTTGTTACTGGCCTCCATTCTCGCTCAAATTGAGAAATAAATTATAGTTACCCCATGGAAGCAATGATTTTCAAGGAAATATATGGGACTCGTCCTTGAAAATCATCGCTTCCATGGGGTAACTATAATTCATTTCTCAATTATATATATGCAAATATAAAAAATGTAAAACTTTGTCATTACACAATGAAATATCTTATCCTAAGCCAAATTTTGTTCTTTATGTATTTGAAATCAAGCTCTTTCATATTAACTATCAGAATGGGCCTTCTGTCAAAGCCCATCCTACCCCAACCCCACCCCGGAAAAAAACCCCAGTAATTATTAACAACTGGTTATACTTAAATAACCCTTTGTAATATTTAATGATTTTTTTATGGGATGTTTTTAAACATTTTTCTCCATATACCAGATATTCTGCATGTCAAACATTTATTCAAGACAAGGAAAATAATCAGTTTTAATGCAAACCAGTTCTTTATTGTACTCATTAATAATAAATGGGCAAGAGCAATCCAACATCTGCAACATAAATCCGTGCTGGGATGAGTCCTATATGCAACATTAACTAATAAACAACTTTCACAATATAAAAAAAAATGCTTACAGTCCACACTTGAAGTAGTCAAAACATATGAACACACTGGAACTAATCACTTTGTACTTAACATTATCTTATTTTGGAGTAGTTGAACAAACTGTCTCAGTATTCTTCTATTTCCTCATGTGTAGAAATAGCTGTAGAAATAGATGTACGTGACGCATCTCCGCTTGTACTGGCCAGGGGGTTATCTTGAAGCTGTTGGAAAATATCACTTATGCCACTGGTATTCAATGCTGTTTCTAGGATGGGAGGAACAGACTGAGAACGAGGTGTAACCAACTGAAACATAAAAAGATTGAAGGATCATTATAAGTAATTTTTTAATATATACTACAATTTTAATATAACATGGTGAGATAATACGTATGTTACATTTGTTACAATTGTATTACATATGTTTCCCTTTTGTCAGTGACTAAATTTTGAATGAAAAGACAATATGCATGTCATACTTATATAATCAGATGAAAAATTTAGTGGGATTAAAATACCACCTCCTGTTTAAGTATAGACATAAATAATACAAATATAATAATATAATAAATAATATACCAAACTTAAATTGCCATGTGTATTTACCTCGGACGTCTGTCTCAATGGCTGTGTGGTGGCAGATGGGTGCTGGGGTGCATCATAGACTTGTATCTGAGAAGATGAGATGGAGTGTCTGACAGTGTCAGACTGTATGTGTTGTATTGTTTGATTGAGTATTCTTTCACTGTATTTTATTATGTAATGGGGACTGCAGATGGAAACTAGCTATTTAGCTATAATCTGGTACAGATCATCTTTGTTTTTATGAGCTTAATGTCTCTGTACATTGTCCCTTTTCAAATAAAGGCTAAGATAAGATAAGTGTTGTGGCATATGTTGTGTTGACTGTTGCAACGGATGCTGCATGGGGGTGGGGGACCCCACTGTTGCTGCTGCTGCTGCTGCTGCGGCCAATGTTGCTGTTGTTGCTGAGGGAACTGTTGCCACTGCTGCTGGACTTGTGGCATCAGCCTAGGTTGGACATTTTGAGATGCAGTGATAGTTGGGGGCCTTGTGTATTCCTGCATGAGACGCATGGCCGCCATCTGGAAATCATCCCACTTTTCGTTGGGACTCCCTTCATCCTTGCGGCAATCCATTGACTAAATGCGATTCTCTCGTCTGGTTGCTGGGGGCCAGCAGCAAGCATCTCCAACTACAAATACACAAGTAGAGGAAAGGTAAGATTATAAAATAACCAACGTGTACTTAACATAATCTGGGGCATTTATATTTGCTATTTCTACACATGTTGAAATAGAGGAAAACAGAGATCATTTGTTCAACTCCTCCAAAATAACATTATGTTAAGTACAAGGATTTTACACAAGTAGAGAAAAGGTAAAGTTTTACTGAGGACCTCCTCCGGTCTTGGCCGGTCCAAGAACTTTATCAGAAGATCATCAACTCTTGTTTTTTTGCTGGCTGGAGGCTTGGTTTTCCAGGTGGACACGGATGTTGAGCTTGAGTGACATGGAGAAATGGAGGCCTTGCTGTGATGGAATGCACTGACCCCTCATCATCACTTTGTTCTTCTGCATCTGCCATTTAAAACAAATGTTATAAATTATTGCAAGTTCATACCATATCATGAGGAGGAGGGAGGGAGCTCAAAAGGCAAGAGAGGCAAGAGAAGCCCAAGAGAGACAGGTTGAGGAGGAGGAGAGGGCCAGAGAAGATGATGCCAGTGAAAGACACTCGGACAGAGAATCACATCATGAAGAGGAAGGAGCTGTTGGCAGGGATGAGATGTGTTCACAGGAAGATTGGGATGTTCAAAAAGACAAGACCATATTAATGTTTAAAACCTACACAGGTCTATACATTGAATAAACTCTAAAGAAATACTTACTGATGCAGTCTCCACACTGTATGTCCTCGGCACAATATGGTCCCTCAAGAATGTAAAGCTCTGAAGCTGCCATTTTTTTCGGGCTGTCAGATGTGTAGAGTTAGGTATACTAAGGGGGAACCTTTGTACGGTAACCTGGGGGACCGGAAGGGGGAGTGCATTAATAACGGGTACACCAGTACCAACTGTATACACGCGTTGTCCTCTCTGATTGAAAGATAATAATATTGGCACGGCCAACTGAACATGGTGTCAGAAGTTAAGTCGGACGTTTATTATGATTAAAAAGTTTTAGTGTACCAGTGTTTAAATAGGTAGAGCGTGCTGTTTTGGAGTGCACTTTCGACGCGAGTTGATCGCACCAACAAGGTCAAGTGAACCCTCTATGCTATACGAGTTAGCATACCCGACATGGCAGCAGCATGGCTAACTACCGAGTTTCTCCTCCCGAGAAGTTTTCGTTCAAGCCCGAAGACTGGACGAAATGGATCAAAAAATTCGAAAGATTCTGCACCGCTTCTGGACTAGGGGAAGAAGATGAGGTGAATCAGGTGAATGCTTTAATATACTCGATGGGGGAAGAAGCAGAGGACATCTTACTTTCCCTGCACAATCAACAAAATATGACACAGTTGTAGACAAATTGGACGGACACTTCGTAGCTCGCAGGAATGTAATAATTGAGAGGGCCAGATTCAATATGACAATACAAGAAATTGGCGAGTCTGTAGACAGCTTTTACACCGCACTGCATTGCCTTGCAGAACACTGCGGATACGGCGCTCTGCATGATGAAATGGTGAGAGATCGTCTTGTCGTGGGCCTGAGAGACAAAAAAATTGTCAGAACAATTGCAATTGGACTCTAAATTAATGATAGACACTGCAATTGAAAAGGCACGGCAAAGTGAAAGCGTCAAAAAGCAGCTTACAATACTGAATACGAACTTTAAAGCAGAAGCATGCAACACGCAGGTGGACAGTGTGCAATCACACAGTGCCAGCGCCAGGAAGGAGCAACAAAAGACCAAACCGCCATTTCAAAAGACCGGTCATGGTCAGGATAAAAATGCACAATGCACGAGATGCGGAGACTCTCGAGGGCATCATCCACAGCAATGTCCAGCGAGAGACGCAGTGTGCAACCAATGCAAAAAGAAAGGACATTACGCTCGAGTGTGCAAAACAAAAAAGAGACAAGCGGTGAATGTAGCAGCAGTGGCTGAGTACTGTGATGAGTACAGCGACGAGGACGTCGCGTTTCTAGGCTCTGTGTCCGAGGATGCAGGGGCCAACTAATGGATGACTGAAGTGAAAGTGGACAACCACAAAGCAGTGTTTAAAATAGACACTGGAGCAGACGTTACAGCAGTCCCAGAACAATTGTACGTCCAGGGTCAGTTCAGCAAGCTGGCCACAGCAACAAAGATCCTCTGTGGACCAGGAGGGATACCATTAAAACTGAAAGGAAAATTCACAGCCACCCTCAGCAACGGCAAGCACAGCACACGTGAGGTGTATGTCGTGGAAGGACTTCACACACCACTCCTCAGTGGAGCAGCTGCCATGACACTTCAGCTGGTTGCCATAGTCAATCAATCAATCAATTTTTTTATATAGCGCCAAATCACAACAAACAGTTGCCCCAAGGCGCTTTATATTGTAAGGCAAGGCCATACAATAATTATGTAAAACCCCAACGGTCAAAACGACCCCCTGTGAGCAAGCACTTGGCTACAGTGGGAAGGAAAAACTCCCTTTTAACAGGAAGAAACCTCCAGCAGAACCAGGCTCAGGGAGGGGCAGTCTTCTGCTGGGACTGGTTGGGGCTGAGGGAAAAACCAGGAAAAAGACATGCTGTGGAGGGGAGCAGAGATCGATCACTAATGATTAAATGCAGAGTGGTGCATACAGAGCAAAAAGAGAAAGAAACAGTGCATCATGGGAACCCCCCAGCAGTCTACGTCTATAGCAGCATAACTAAGGGATGGTTCAGGGTCACCTGATCCAGCCCTAACTATAAGCTTTAGCAAAAAGGAAAGTTTTAAGCCTAATCTTAAAAGTAGAGAGGGTGTCTGTCTCCCTGATCTGAATTGGGAGCTGGTTCCACAGGAGAGGAGCCTGAAAGCTGAAGGCTCTGCCTCCCATTCTACTCTTACAAACCCTAGGAACTACAAGTAAGCCTGCAGTCTGAGAGCGAAGCGCTCTATTGGGGTGACATGGTACTACGAGGTCCCTAAGATAAGATGGGACCTGATTATTCAAAACCTTATAAGTAAGAAGAAGAATTTTAAATTCTATTCTAGAATTAACAGGAAGCCAATGAAGAGAGGCCAATATGGGTGAGATATGCTCTCTCCTTCTAGTCCCCGTCAGTACTCTAGCTGCAGCATTTTGAATTAACTGAAGGCTTTTTAGGGAACTTTTAGGACAACCTGATAATAATGAATTACAATAGTCCAGCCTAGAGGAAATAAATGCATGAATTAGTTTTTCAGCATCACTCTGAGACAAGACCTTTCTGATTTTAGAGATATTGCGTAAATGCAAAAAAGCAGTCCTACATATTTGTTTAATATGCGCTTTGAATGACATATCCTGATCAAAAATGACTCCAAGATTTCTCACAGTATTACTAGAGGTCAGGGTAATGCCATCCACAGTAAGGATCTGGTTAGACACCATGTTTCTAAGATTTGTGGGGCCAAGTACAATAACTTCAGTTTTATCTGAGTTTAAAAGCAGGAAATTAGAGGTCATCCATGTCTTTATGTCTGTAAGACAATCCTGCAGTTTAGCTAATTGGTGTGTGTCCTCTGGCTTCATGGATAGATAAAGCTGGGTATCATCTGCGTAACAATGAAAATTTAAGCAATACCGTCTAATAATACTGCCTAAGGGAAGCATGTATAAAGTGAATAAAATTGGTCCTAGCACAGAACCTTGTGGAACTCCATAATTAACTTTAGTCTGTGAAGAAGATTCCCCATTTACATGAACAAATTGTAATCTATTAGACAAATATGATTCAAACCACCGCAGCGCAGTGCCTTTAATACCTATGGCATGCTCTAATCTCTGTAATAAAATTTTATGGTCAACAGTATCAAAAGCAGCACTGAGGTCTAACAGAACAAGCACAGAGATGAGTCCACTGTCCGAGGCCATAAGAAGATCATTTGTAACCTTCACTAATGCTGTTTCTGTACTATGATGAATTCTAAAACCTGACTGAAACTCTTCAAATAGACCATTCCTCTGCAGATGATCAGTTAGCTGTTTTACAACTACCCTTTCAAGAATTTTTGAGAGAAAAGGAAGGTTGGAGATTGGCCTATAATTAGCTAAGATAGCTGGGTCAAGTGATGGCTTTTTAAGTAATGGTTTAATTACTGCCACCTTAAAAGCCTGTGGTACATAGCCAACTAACAAAGATAGATTGATCATATTTAAGATCGAAGCATTAAATAATGGTAGGGCTTCCTTGAGCAGCCTGGTAGGAATGGGGTCTAATAAACATGTTGATGGTTTGGATGAAGTAACTAATGAAAATAACTCAGACAGAACAATCGGAGAGAAAGAGTCTAACCAAATACCGGCATCACTGAAAGCAGCCAAAGATAACGATACGTCTTTGGGATGGTTATAAGTAATTTTTTCTCTAATAGTTAAAATTTTGTTAGCAAAGAAAGTCATGAAGTCATTACTAGTTAAAGTTAATGGAATACTCAGCTCAATAGAGCTCTGACTCTTTGTCAGCCTGGCTACAGTGCTGAAAAGAAACCTGGGGTTGTTCTTATTTTCTTCAATTAGTGATGAGTAGAAAGATGTCCTAGCTTTACGGAGGGCTTTTTTATAGAGCAACAGACTCTTTTTCCAGGCTAAGTGAAGATCTTCTAAATTAGTGAGACGCCATTTCCTCTCCAACTTACGGGTTATCTGCTTTAAGCTACGAGTTTGTGAGTTATACCACAGAGTCAGGCACTTCTGATTTAAAGCTCTCTTTTTTAGAGGAGCTACAGCATCCAAAGTTGTCTTCAATGAGGATGTAAAACTATTGATGACATACTCTATCTCACTTACAGAGTTTAGGTAGCTACTCTGCACTGTGTTGGTATATGGCATTAGAGAACATAAAGAAGGAATCATATCCATAGTGAACAACATCAGCCTAGACAGCACAGAGACTGTGAAAAGTGAGTTCCCAAAGCTTTTCTCTGGGCTAGGGAAAATGGAGGGGGAATACACCATCATACTGAAGCCAGGTGCAAAGCCTTTTTCCCTCTCCACGTCACGTTGCATATCACTCCCTCTCATGCCAAATGTCAAAGAGGAGCTGAGTCATATGGAGCAGCAAGGAGTGATTTCGAAGGTGGAGGAGCCAACAGCATGGTGTGCACCCATGGTTGTGGTGCCCAAGAGCACAGGAAAGGTCAGAATCTGCACAGACCTCACAGAGCTGAACAAGTCAGTGATGAGGGAGAAACATCCTTTGCCATCCGTCGAACACACATTAGGACAGCTGGCCGGCGCCAGGGTTTTCTCAAAACTCGACGCCAAATCAGGATTCTGGCAGATTCCGCTTTCCAAAGAGTCCTCTCTCTTCACCATGTTCATCACACTGTTTGGGCGGTATTGCTACAATCACCCGTGTTTTTGGATCTCATCTGCCCCAGAACACTTCAAAAAGCGCATGTCTCGCATCCTGGAAGGGGTTCTGTGTCAAATGGACGATGTGCTCATCTGGGGAGCGACGCAGACAGAGCACGACGAGAGGCTGAGGAAGGCATTGACGCGACTGCAGGAGGCTGGAGTGACACTCAATGACAAGTGTGAGTTCTCAAAGAACAGGATAAAGTTCCTGGGGCAAGTCATTGAGGCCTCTGGAGTCAGCGCCGACCCCGACAAGGTGAGCGCTGTGAAAGCCATGGCAGAGCCCAGCAACGTCAGTGAGGTTAGGCGCCTTCCGGGGATGACCAACCACCTGGGTAAATTCCTGCCTCACCTAGCTGAGAAGACGCGTCCCCTGTGAGACCTGTTGAGGAAATCCAACATGTGGGCCTTCGACAAAATCAAAGAAGAGCTGACAACAGCACCGGGTCTTGCCCTATATGACCCGAATGCTGAGACGCTCGTCTCAGCAGATTCTTTGTCTTATGGCATGGGGGCCGTACTTCTACAGTGGAAAAGTGGAACAAACTGGAAGCCGGTAGCGTACGCTTCAGGAGCGCTGAGCAACACCGAATAGCGGTACGCTCAAATTGAAAAGGAAGCCTTGGCTACAACGTGGGCCTGCGAGAGGTTTGCTGAGTTCCTGATTGGGAAAGAGTTCCATGTAGAGACTGACCACAAGCCCTTGGTTCCCTTGCTAGGCTCAAAGAGTCTGGACGAACTGCCACCTCGCATACAGCGCCTACGTATGCGGCTCATGAGATTCTCTTACACCATCTCACATGTGCCAGGCAAGAGCATCGCCACCGCTGATGTGCTCTCAAGAGCACCAGTCCATAGCACAGCTGATGGACTGCAGGAGGAAGAGGTGAATTTGTATGTGAACTCTGTCATTGCAAACCTGCCTGCAACAGAAAAGAGACTGAAAGAAATACAGACACATCAGGACACTCTTCTCCACACACTGAAAACATACTGCAAGGAAGGCTGGCTGGATAAATTCTCCATCCAACCAGCATTCCAGCCCTATCTGCCCTTCTCAGGTGAGCTGACAGTTCACGACGGTCTGCTACTCTATGGCTGTAGAATAGTAATCCCAGCATCGCTTAGAGCAGACATGCTCCAGAAACTGCACGAGGGCCACCTGGGACTCACAAAATGTAAGGAGAGGGCCAAGCAGTCAGTTTGGTGGCCAGGCCTCAACAAAGACCTGACACAACTGATTGAGAGCTGTGACACTTGCAGCCGTGAGAGAGTCAACTTCAGGGAAACGCTGCAACCCACAGACTTTCCGGTAAGACCATGGTCCACTGTCGGTGCAGACCTGTTTCAGACTGATAGCAACAAACATTACCTGGTCATTGTGGATTATCTTTCAAGATTTTTTGAAGTAGCCAAACTTACCCACACCACATCTGAGGCCGTGATCGAGCACTTCAAATCCATCTTCGCACGTCCTGGCATACCAGACGTGGTGCGCTCAGACAATGGGCCACAATTCGCATCGGAGCACTTCAGGAGATTTGCACAGGAGTGGGGCTTCGACCATGTGACGTCCAGTCCCCACTTCCCTCAGAGCAACGGGGAGGCGGAGCGGGCCATAAGGACAGTCAAAGCCCTCCTAAAGAAAGCGAGGGATCCTTACCTTGCTCTCATGGCCTACCGCGCTGCTCCTCTTGCAAACGGACATAGTCCAGCCGAGCTCCTCATGGGCAGAAAAATTCGAACGCCTGTGCCTGTCATCCCATCCCAGCTTAAACCAGGCTAGACTGACATGGACAATCTGAGGAGAACCGAACTCAGATACAAAAAGAGAATTATGATCGCCGCCACAGAGCACACAACATGCCACCCCTGCAGGAAGGTGACCACGTCTGGGTCAATGACATCCTGGAGAGGGGCACTGTGGTGTCTCACGCGGGCATGCCAAGGTCCTACATGATTGAGACACCAAGGGGCACTCTGCGATGGAACCGGTACCATCTGTCTCCCACCCCTACAGCACCACCATCTCCCACCATCCTACAGCCAGACACACAGGGAGAAGACACACCAGCAGGCGTGCACACACCTGCCCCACCAGCATCCGAGAGTGATTCTGGTCAGCAGACGCTTCCTACAGGGAGACGTGTCGCCACCAGAGTGAGGGTACCTCCAGTGTACCTGAAGGACTACGTTTGCAAATAGACTGGAGGTTTGAGAAAAAAAAAGAAAATGAAAAAAAAAGAAAAAGATCTGGAAAAAAAAAGTGTTTATGTAACCACTTATTAATGTCGAATGGGTTTACTGTTAACCCATTAAGGTTTATTTCAGATTTATATGGTTACAAAAAGAGTTAAAGAATGTTTACTGTTATGGTGAGGACCATTTTTGACATTTGAAATAGATGTTACAATACTGTTAATAGCAGCAGGTTAAGGATATTTTCAGTAAAAGGGTTACTTAAATGAGATAGATGGAAGTTAATGCAATTTAAATGGGTTATGTTTGAGAAATGATTTAAGGTAAAACAGTCAGAGGAAGTGAATAACTTTTTGTTGAGAATCTTAACATCAGTAAGAGCTTTATGTTTATTCTGTCTTCTCATGAACAGCATCTCCTAGTCAGAAAGGGGGATGTAGAGTTAGGTATACTAAGGGAGAACCTTTGTACGGTAACCTGGGGGAACGGAAGGGGGAGTGCATTAATAAAGGGTACACCAGTACCAACTGTATACATGCGTTGTCCTCTCTGATTGAAAGATAATAATATTGGCACGGCCAACTGAACAAGATGCTGCGTCCCCTGGCCTGATTTAGTAATAATCAAATGCAGCAGATGGTGTTGAACACAACCATATATGGATTTTGTTATCATTTTTAAATGCATGAATACAGATCTGTTTACACCTGTTTTCACATTTACACTACAGATGTCCTGCATTTGTGTTTCAGAATAAAAGCCTGCCAACTCAAAATATGCATTGTCCCCCCCTTTTTTTAAATTTGACATTCCAGCAGACAGCAAAGAATGTAAATCATTTACGCCATATTTCAAACTGCCTGGTGAGGTTGAAATCAGATCCTAAAGTCATCAGAACAGCCGAAGAGGATGACACGACAAGGTGCTTCAAACAGAACTTGCGAAATTGAGAAAAGAGGCTTGTTTCGATTAGACATCACCATTAAACGCACATTGTTTCCTGCTGATCGTTTTCTCTCTCACTTCCTGTTGTTCACAGGGCACCAGCCATCAAACATGTCTGTCAACTCGCCCCCCTCAACGCCTCGCTCTCTTCTTTCAGTCTGTCCTACTTTGCTTGTTTGGGCTCCCCTCTTGGCTCCACCGTCTACATCATCTACTCCATCACCAACATCGCTCTGATCCTCCTGCTCTCTGTCTTAATCATCTATATTGGCTTACAAAGATGGAGGCTCCAGCGCAGCGGCGCTCCCACAGCAAAACCAATGAGCCATGCTGACCTCTTGACCTACCACCTGGTGGTCAAAGAGATCTTCGGCATGTTTGGATGTGGACTCTACAGCGTTGCCAGCTCCAGTAGGAACCTGTGGCTGATGATGGTTGGCTTTTACATGTTCTCCATCATCTTACCTGCACATGCTGCATATCATTGCTTGACTTGCGCGGAACGCTACCTGGCTGTTGTTCACCCCATCACATACCTCAGCCTGAGGAAGTCGAGCGGGGTCAGGATCAGGAATATCTGCATTGGCTTCGTTTGGTGTTTGACGTTTGAATGGCTTGGTGTCATGAAGTTGTACAGCCCCCATTTTCCCACCACACCATTTTTCTTCCTATCTGTCCTTTCCTTGTGTGCCACCTCTTTCTGCAGCCTCTCTGTCCTCTGCGCTCTCATTCGCCCAGCACCGGGAGAAGTGGGTGGAGACAGGAAGCGCGTCAACAAGTCAAAGCTGAGGGCATTCCGCACCATTGTGATCATACTGGGAGTGCTGTAGTTGAGGTTTACTGGCCTTATAGTTTGTTTTTTTGTGTACAAATTGGTCAGTGCACACGGCGGAGATGGTTGTGAGGTGTTGGCGTTTGGGTTCTGGCTCACTTTTCCCAGCAGTCTGGTGCTACCGCTGAACTTCTTGCACAGGAGCAGGAAAGTGACGCGCTGTAACCGTAAGACCGAATCGAGGTGAAGATCCAGTTAAGATTGCGAAATAACACTAGTTTTCAATTCCACAAAGTTTTACCAAAAATTTTCAAGGTCAAAGTCCTGTTAGAATATTTGCTAAATCCGCAATAAGGATCAAACTTAGTCTGTTCATTGAGAGTGCCAGTTTGCACCTCATTGTCACAAATGAGAGCAATCGAGACACTTTTGAATGAGATATAATGCAAATTCTAATCCAATTGTACATTTTTTTCCGCAAATTTGATTGGTTAATCGTGTGAGATTTCAGATCCTATAATATCAGGTGTAAGGTCGCAAAATATTTGACCGTTTCACATTTAATGTATTACTCTGCGCCCTGACCAGCCACACGCGCTGCTACGCAGATGGCGTTGTTAGCGGAGAGGGATAGAAAGTCGCGTACCGACAACAATGCTGAAATGGGTGAAGTCAAGCTACCATACGAAAGTACTGATGTGGATTCTGATACAGAATTACCATTTCACATAGGATAGACTACTCCGTGCCCGGACTGCTACTGGAGCGACGCTGTCTCGACGGTAAGCCTCATTGACCAAATTACATACAGAAAAATAAACTGTGCAAACAATGGAGTTGGATTAGAATGGGAATACCCACGTGTCTGATGATTTGCAGACGTTCATGCTGGATTACAGTTACAAATATCTGTTTTAAAGTTCAATTTGCGACCATATAACCAGCATGAACGTCTGCAAATCAGACACAACAGGGTTATCCCTAAATGTACATCAAATGGGCTTTTCAATATTAAATTCAAAATATACACAAAATCTACAATCAGGAGATGGTAAGTGCCAGTCTGCACCTCACTTTCAAATATATAAGAGTGATTGGGACATGTTTTATTAAGATATAATGTAAAATATACATTAAACTGGGTTTTCAATATTAAATTTTAAATGTCGAAAGGAGTCAGTTGAGGTGGCTCGGGCATCTTTTCCGGATGCCCCCTGGACGCCTCACTGGAGAGGTGTTCCGGGCACGTCCCATTGGGAGGAGGCCCCGGGGAAGACCCAGGACACGCTGGAAGGATTACATCTCTCGGCTGGCTTGGGAACGCCTTGGGGTTCCCCCGGAGGAGCTGGGGGAGGTGTGTGTGGATCGGGAGGTCTGGGCGGCTTTGCTTGAGCTGCTGCCCCCACGACCTGACTCCGGATAAAGCGGAAGAAAATGGATGGATGGAATTTTAAATGGCGACAAAATCTGTAATCTGGAACAGATTCAGATCAAGCTTTGTCAGTCAAAGGATACCATCCTACATAACACTCAAATATGAAAGACACACACATATACATACAGGGGCATCACACTACTCAGCCTCCCTGGTAAAATCTACTCCAGGGTGCTGGTAAGGAGGGTTCAGCTGATAGTTGAACCTCTGATTGAAGAGGAACAATGCGGGTTCCATCCTGGTCATAGAACAACCGACCAGCTCTTCACTCTCACAAAGACATTGGAGGGGGCCTGGGAGTATGCCAATCCATTCTACATGTTTTTTGTGGACTTGGAAAAGGCGTATGATCGGGTACCCCGGAAGATACTCTGGGAGCTGCTGCGGGAGTGTGGAGTGAGGGAGTCCCTTCTCAAGGCCATCCGAACTCTGTACTCACAAAGCGAGAGCTGTGTTCGGGTACTTGGCAGTAGGTCTGACTCGTTTCCAGTGGGGGTTGGCATCTGCCAACGCTGCATCTTGTCACCAATCCTGTTTGTGATATTCATGGACAGGATATTGAGGTGTAGTCGGGGGGAGCAGGGTTTCCAGTTTGGGCTCAGTGTCTCATTACTGCTTTTTGCAGATGATGTGGTCCTGTTCGCTTCATCGGCTTGTGACCTCCAACACTCACTGGATCAGTTCACAGCCGAGTGTGAAGCGGCTGGGATGAGGATCAGCACCTCTAAATCTGAGGCCATGGTTCTCAGCAGGAAACCAATGCATTGCCTACTCCAGGTAGGGAAAGTGGTCTTGTCCCAAGTGAAGGAGTTCAAGTACCTCAAGGTGTTCACGAGTGAGGGGACAATGGAATGTGAGATTGGCCAGAGAATCGGTGAAGCAGGGGCGGTATTACATTCGCTCTACCATACTGTTGTGATGAAAAGGGAGCTGAGCCAAAAGGCGAAGCTCTTGATCTACTGGTCAATCTTTGTTCCAACTCTCACCAATGGTCATGAAGGTTGAGACATGACCGAAAGAACTAGATTAGAGAGCTAGAGAGCGCATTTGCACCCCAGATGTTGAACTTTCATGTGTATCATTGCGTCCTTTCTACCTGCCCCGTGAGTTCCCGCAACTGTTTATTACAACAGTTTACTTACACCCAAAAGCAAACGCCTCTTCAGCCTGCAGTGTCATGTCACGCATGACGTGGTGCAGAAACTGCAGTCTGTCTCACCTGATGCACCAATCTTTTTACTGGGTGATTTCAGCCATGTCTCCCTTAAAAAGACACTACCTGACTTTATCAATATGTAACCTGTCCAACCAGATGGGATAAAACTATTGATCTTTGTTATGGGTCCATCAAGGAGGCATATAAATCTCTCCCAATGCCCCCCCTGGGTTCGGGGGATCACAACTGTGTCCATCTCCTTCCTACATATAGAACTGTGTTACAAAGGGAAAAGGTCCATATGCGAGACATTAAGGACTGGACAGAGGAGGCTGTGCTTTGCCTGCAGGACTACAACTGCACTGATTGGGACATGTTCAAAGAAGCTTGCAGTGACAATCTTGATGAACTTGCTGACGTAGTTTCTTCGTATGCCACTTTTTGCAGGGATATGATCATTCCCTCTAGGTTTGTGAAAATATTTCCCAATAATAAGCCGTGGGTCACAAGGTCAATTAAGGCTTGTATACAGGCCAAGAGACTTGCTTTTAAACATGGATCAGCCTCTGAGCGGCATACAGCCACTAAGGAGGTGAAAATTGGGATTTTAAAAGCAAAACAGGACTATAACAGAAGCTGGAGAATAAGATGGCGATGAATAATCTTGGATCTGCTTGGTCAAGCATGAAAGCCATTGCAGGCCTCCAACATTCTAAAGTCAGCAGGACCATCTCTTTTGATGGCTTCCAGTCTAATTTTGAATTTGCAAATACTCTTAAAGATGCAGCACATACCGAGAGTCTGGAAGGATGCTGTAATTATCCCTGTGCCAAAAATCAGTTCTCCCAAGACCCTCAATGATTTCAGACCAGTCGCACTAACATCGATTGTCATGAAATGTTTTGAGAAACTTGTAAGATCTGAAATCTTGAAGACAACAGAACATGACTATAAGCCTATAAGCGAATTGCAGTCTAAGGCACACCTGTGCACTAATCATGGTGTCTAATCAGCATCTTGATATGGCACACCTGTGAGGTGGGATGGATTATCTCAGCAAAGGAGAAGTGCTCATTATCACAGATTTAGACTGGTTTGTGAACAATATTTGAGGGAAATGGTGATATTGTGTATGTGGAAAAATTTTAGATCTTTGAGTTCATCTCATACAAAATGGGAGCAAAACCAAAAGTGTTGCGTTTATATTTTTGTTGAGTGTAATTTTACCCAAGGGTATAATAATAAATTGAATCTGAATAGGAGACTGCAGGTACAAGCAGCTGAAATGGGTGGCTGGTGTCTCCCTTAGAGATAGGGTGAGAAGCTCTGTCATCGATGGGGAGCTCGGAGTAGAGCTGCTACTCCTCCTCGTTGAAAGGAGCCAGCTGAGGTGGCTCTGGCATCTGGTAAGGGTGCCCCCTGGGGGCCTCCCTAGGGAGGTGTTCCAGGCCCGTCGATCTGGGAGGAGACACCGGGGAAGACCCAGGACTAGGTGGAGAGATTATATCTCTACACTGACCTAGGAACACCTCAAGATCCACCATTCAGAGGTGATCAATGTGGCCCGGGAAAGGGAAGTCTGGGGTCCCCTGCTGGAGCTTTTGCCCCCCATGACCCGATCCCGGATAAACAGTTGAAGATTTATATATATATATACACATATACACATATATACATATACATACATATACACATGTATGTATATACACACACACACACACGAGGTATCTTATAAAACTAACCGGCAGTTTTCTAAAAAAAAAAAAAAAAAAAAAACTATATGGATTTGAATGACATGCGATTACACCAATCATGCTTGAACCCTCGTGCACATGTGTGAGTTTTTTCACGCGTCGGTGACGTCATTTCCCTGTGGGCAGGCCTTGAGTGAGATGTGGTCCCGCCCTCTCGGCTGGATTCCTTTGTTTCACACGCTGCTCCAGACGGCGCGCGTTGCTTTATCAAAATTTTTTCTGGACCTGTGAGGAATATCCAAGTGGATACTATTCGAGAAATTAAGCTGGTTTTCGGTGAAAAGTTTAACGGCTGATGAGAGATTATGGGGTGTTTCTGTCGGTGTAAGGACTTCCCACAGAGCAGGACGTCCTGCGGCGCTTCCAGGCGCCATCGTCGGCCTATTTCAACCCGAAAACATCCTAATTTAAGGCTTAATTCACCCAGGACGCCGTGAGAGAACAGAAGATTCAGAAGAGGCCGGCATGAGGACTTTATGCGGACATTCCACTGTTTAAGGACATTTTTTAATGAAAGACATGCGCGCAAATTCGCCGAGTTGTTTCCGTGACGACTCGGCAAATCTGTGTGCGCCGCGACAGGAAAAACACCTCCGTGTTGAAAACCATTTGTAAAATTCAGGCGGCTTTTGATGGCTTTCAACAAGTGAGTAACTGAGAAATTGTTTAACAGCTTGGGCATGTTCCAACTTGCCCGTTAAGGTTTCCAACGGAGGTGTTTTTCCTGTCGCGACCCCCCGCGGTCAGGTCCAGCCTGACATGCGACTCTGCCCGCACGTTCTTTCATTACAAAATGTCCGTTAACAATGGAATGTCTGAATAAACTCATGCCGACTTCTTCTGAAAGTTCTCTGTTCTCTGACGACTTACTGGGTCAACAGAGCCTGAAATGTGGAAGTTTTCAACTTGAAATGGCGAGACGCTGCCGCCTCGAAGCTGTGGCTTCTCTCCAGGCATCACGGCAAAGTGGTAGGCCTCCTCGTAGTAGTATCATATGTCGGAGATGTAATCAATCTGGCCATTATGCGAGTGTGATGGAGAGAAGGTTACATTTCACGGCCGAGTAAACCCTTCCTCTAGGTCTCCTCAAGCTTCTGAGAACTAGCGCCCCCTGGACTAGGGAGCCAAAGTTCAGGTGGGGTGTTTAGGGGCTCAATGGTAGGCAATTTTTCAGGCTTAATGTCATCTTGTCCGACCATTAAGATTGGTATGGGTGGAATAGAAGTTCCGTGTTTGTTGGACACTGGATCTATGGTGTCCACTATCACGGAGAGTATTTTTCAGAGAACATTTTGAGCCTTGGGGCACAGACCATTTGCAGGCCTGTCACTGGTTGCAGTTGAGGGCTGCCAAATGGCTCGAGATTCCATATATTGGCTATCTAGAACTGGACGTGGTTCTGTGCAATAAATGCTAACTCACTGTGGAATACTTGTTGTAAAGGATTCCCCGGTTGCAAGACTGCCAGTGCCTGGTATTTTAGGAATGAATATAATTCGTCATTGCTATCAAGAGCTTTTTTGCACCCATGGTTATTCTCTTTTTGAACTTCCAGTGGTTGCCGAGGCTCCAGGTCCTGTCATGGAGGCCTTACAGAAGTGTCATTGGGCAGAGGCTTCTGAGCCAACTGCATCAGTTGGACTGGTAAAAACGCAGGGTCCACGAGCTGTGCGAATATCGGGTGGCACTATGAAGTTAGTTGCCGGCACTTGCCCTCAGCATTTTGCTGGCCAGGCAGTTCTTTTTGAGCTGTCAGAATCAGGTCTTCCAGCTGGTCTTCTCACCTCTCCTTGTTTAGTGCGTGTTAACAGAGGTACAGTCTACATCCCGGTGGTTAATGTTGGATTGACTGATGTTTTATTGAACCCTTGCATCAGCCTTGGAACCCTTAGCAGGGCTGAGGTTGTGAATCTACCAGCAGGGGTAACAGAGGCCATCCCTGGAACAGCAACAGTGGCCACCCATGTGGCTGACATGTCCGAAAGTGGGGTGGATGTAGTGGACTTGTCTGCACTTAATCCTAAAGATCAAGGAGAGGTTCGAAGGTTGTTGTAAAAGTATAGTACTGTGTTCTCTGCTCACGAAGGGGACCTTGGGTGTACCAATTTGGTCACCCATGAGATTCCCTTGCTGGATGATGTGCCTGTTCGGCAGTGCTATCGTCGTATTCCACCTTCGGAATATGAGGCTGTGAAGACCCATATTAATCAACTCCTCGATGCGCAGGTGATAGGAGAAGCATATGGACTGCTACTTTCCCTTATCGTCCTGGTCCATAAGAGGGATGGTGGTCTTCGCCTTTGCGTGGACTATCGCCTTCTTAACGCTAAGACCAGGAAGGATGCCTTTCCCTTGCCACGCATCAAGGAGAGTCTTGATGCGCTGTCTGGTGCCCGCTGGTTTTCTACTATCGATCTGGCCAGTGGATACAATCAGGTCCCTGTAGCAGAGCAGGACAAGCCAAAGACGGCCTTTTGTACACCTTTTGGCCTCTTTGAGTTCAATCGGATGCCCTTTGGCTTGTGCAATGTTCCAAGCACATTCCAGCGGTTAATGCAGAGGCTGTTTGGTGATCAACAATGTCAGTCGTTGTTATATCTTGACGACATTGTTGTGCATTCTTCTGACGTGCCGCAGCACCTGGAGAGGCTGGAACTGGTTTTGGAACGTCTCCACCGGGAAGGCTTGAAGGCCAGGTTAGAGAAGTGTTTCTTTTTCCAGCCAAAAGTTAAGTATTTGGGACATGTCATTTCCCAGGAGGGTGTCTCTACTGACCCTTCCAAGATCGAGGCAGTGGCCAAATGGAAGCAGCCTCAACATGTTACCGAGTTGCGTTCTTTTCTTGGGTTTGCTAGTTATTATTGACGGTTTGTAGAGGGTTTCGCCAAATTGGCTGCCCCGCTGCATAGGCTGGTGGTGGAAGTTGCTGGAACAAAGCACAAGAGGGGGTCTGGGAAGCCCCTGGTTGAGGTTTGGACTCCCCAGTGTGAGGAGGGCTTTGAAGCATTGAAGGCTAAGTTGGTCTCAGCCCCGGTGCTTGCATATGCAGATTTCTCCAAACCTTTTATTTTGGAGACTGATGCGAGCTACAGTGGTCTTGGGGCTGTGCTGTCGCAAGAGACTGAGGGTGGCATTAGACTGGTCGCCTATGCAAGTCGCGGCCTTCGGCCCACTGAGCACGATATGACCAACTATAGTTCCATGAAGTTGGAACTGTTAGCGCTCAAGTGGGCCATGACCGAAAAATTTCGGGAGTACTTGCTAGGCCAGAAGTGCCAGGTCTTTACAGATAACAACCCCTTAAGCTACCTTCAGTCTGCAAAGCTTGGAGCTCTTGAGCATAGGTGGGCTGCCCAATTGGCTGCGTTTGATTTTGAAATAAAGTATAGATCTGGTCGCAGCAATGGCAATGCAGATGCCTTGTCCAGGCAGTATCTTACATCTTCTGAGCTGGCTGCTAGTGCACTTCCAGGCAGCTCTGTTCCACTGGCTCTTCAGCAACTTGCAGCTCCACATCTTGCCCGCCAATCTTTGGTTAATGCCCTACCAGGGCGGTCTCTGCCTGAAATTGGTGCTTTGCAGAAGGATGATCCTTGTTTGAAGGAGATTTTGGTCTTTTGGCGGAGACGTGCACGACCTTCGTTAGAAGAGCGTTGTGGCCTTTCTAGGCAGACATTATCTCTCCTCCAGCAGTGGGATCATCTTGTTGAACGAGAGGGAATATTGTATTGTCAGCTTTTACGGTCTGACGGGGGGGAAGAACGTCTTCAACTGCTTCTGCCAGTAGCACTCAGGGAACAGGTTCTTGAGCAACTCCATCAGGAGCACGGCCACCAGGGTATCGAGAGGACTGCTGAACTGGTGCGTCAACAATGCTTCTGGCCTGGGATGTTCTCTGACATTAAGCACTGGGTGCAACAGTGCGAAAGGTGTCAAGTGGCTAAAGATTCTGCACCAGTGCCCCATAGTTATATGGGGCATCTGCTTGCTTCCCGGGCTAATAAGATAGCGGCTATTGTTTTTACACTGCTGGAACTGACCCATAGTGGGATTGAGAATGTTCTTGTCATGACGGATGTATTTACCAAGTACACCATGGCTGTTCCCACTCGGGATCAACGAGCTTCTACTGTTGCCTAAGTGATCACCCGCGAGTGGTTCTATAAATTTGGGGTGGCAAGTCGCATCCATTCAGATCAGGGACGGTGTTTTGAGGGTGCCATTCTACGGCAGTTCTGCCATTTGTATGGGGTGAATAAGTCCCGGACCTCAGCATACCATCCTGCCAGGAATGGTCAATGTGAGCGGTTTAACCGTACCCTACACAACCTTCTTAGGGCTCTTCCACTGTCCCGGAAACAGGACTGGGCATCTTGTCTCCCTAAGGTGCTCTTTTCATATAACACCACGCCTCACCAGAGTACTGGGGAGTCTCCCTTTTTCTTGATGTTTGGGCGAGAGCCCAATCTTCCAGTTGATTTTGTTTTGGGACAGGTGCCTGATCCCCTTCCAGGGACAGTGCAGAATTGGGTCGCTGAGCATTGTTCAAGGCTCAGGGTGGCTTTTACTGGTGCCCGTGAGAGATTGGCTATGCGTGCTGGCCATAGGAAGGAGAGGTATGACCATCGGGTTAGGGAGGCACCTTTGCAGGTTGGTCAGCTGGTTCATCTTCGAGACCATAGCTACAAGGGGCGCCATAAAATCCAGGACATCTGGTGCCCTGGCTTGTTTCATGTTTTGAAGACCCCCATTGGGGATAGTCCGATTTATACTGTTGCACCAATCTCCGATTTGCATGCTTCTCATAATGTACATCGGGACATGTTGAAGGCTCAGGTTGCGCCTGGTCCCATGATTGGACCCCAAAGAGTTGAATCCGTTTCTCATGTACGCTCGGATAGTGAGTCTTCTGGAGACTGTGATCTGGGTGGTGGCTCCTTTGGCATCTGGTCTCTCTAGTAATTCTGTTCCATCCGATTCTCGTTCCTCCAGTGATCCTGTTATTGTTCCAACAGAGAGTATGCCTGCAGGAGATGATGGTAACAGACTTATACCGGTGACTTTATCTAGTGCTAGTTGTCCAGTATTGCGTCGCACTGCTCGTGCGACTGCCGGACAACATTCTAATGTCCATCATCTTAATTTTTTGGTTGTGTCGTCGGGACGTCGACAAAGAAAAGGGGGGTAGAATGTGGCAGGTTGGTGCACGGCATACCTTTAAGGTGAAGGTGGGCGGTGCCAACAGGGTCTTTAAAGTGCACAGGGCGCGCTCACAGAGATATACCACCTGGAGTGGGTTTGTGGTGGTGGCGTGCTGCAGGTTCTGTGCCGATTTGTTTGGGCACAGTTGCATCAGACTCTGAGGGTTCCAGTCATTTTTACAGGTCAGTTTTGTGCTTCTTCTGTAGCCTCAGTTGATATTGGTGTTATTTAATTGCATGTGTCTCGGGTTCAGGGCAGCAGCCTGGTTGGAGTGCGTCTGTTTGATTTCTGGTTGTTGGGAGTGCATTTTGTCAGGCACGCATCGTGGGCTCGGGGCTCTCTCCTGTGGTAAGTTCGTTCATGGTCTTGCTGGCTTTGCGTGCTGTGTCACGGCTAATGTCAGATTCTGCTTCAGAACCTGAGTTGTTGTGGGCTCTTTCCCCCTCCTCCGTCTGCTGTCTGCGGGTGCATGCGCCTACACTGGCAGGTAAGATTTTAACTACACAGGCTGAGTTGATATGGTTGTTGTTTTTTTTTTTTTTTAATTGCCCCTGTCTTTTGTTTAGGCACAAGGAACCATGGTGTGCAGAATGTACGTTTGAGTCGCCACCGCCTATTAAAGGGCCGTTGCTTCGGCCACGTTTCGGCTGTGTATATTGTTTTGCAGAGGGCGCCCCCTGCGGGTGCTGTTGGCGCACTACATGGGATTGATTTCACCTGCTGGGATTAATATGGTGGGGTGAGGAGTTTATTCCTCCTCAGCCGAGTTTGATGCATGTTTGGTTGTGTTTTTTTTGTGTGTTTGGCTTGTTTATGTTCTGGTTTGAAGTTTTTTTTGTATTTAATTTGTTTTTGTTTTGTTTTTTTGTCTGAGTTGGACCCTTGCTCACCCGATATTGATCTGGTTAAAGGTGAATAATTTAACTCAGTCAAGTGTAATATAAGATCTGGTTAAAGGTGAATAAGGCAGTTGTGAAGTTTGTAATGTTTTAATTATATTTTTAAACTAATTTGATAAAATAAATATACCTTGTGATCAGTACACCTCTCTGTTTCCTGTACCTTGCGCAACCTTCTGTTACGGATTGGGCTTTGATTGGTCCCAGGGCCATATCCCTGGGTGGCGTTGTCGGTCCTTTTTTTAAAATTGGAATTAAATTAGTGTCTTTTTAATTAGGATAAACAAACAAATAACCCTAGCCCAGGAGTGAGACTCCACTTCAACACACTTGGCGTTATCGGCAGGATGGAAATGATGTAGAGGTGTGATCACTGTGGTAGTATTTATGAACTGTGATTCTTGTTTGTACTGTTTATATGTAATTTTGTTGTGGATAGGCATAGTTGGACGAAGCAACGGTATTCTTTTTAGGACCCAAACTTGAGGTTGGTAGAACTTTTTTAATTTTTTTTTTTTCCCTTTTCTCCCTTGCCGTAGAGGTCGGTGTGTGTACTTGCAGCAGTATGGAGGAGGAGCTCCAACAGCTCAGAGAGCAACTGTCTCAGCTTAAAGCAGACAATGAGCGGCTTCTCCAGGAGGGGGCCCAGGCTGGGCCTAGCGGAGCTGTCCAGGCTCCGGGCACTCCTGCTGCCAGTGCTTCTTCAGGGATTCTGTCTTCGTCCATAGAGTGGGTGATTGTTGTGCCCCGTGATCGTAAGGGTCCTCTGTTCAAAGTTTTTTTTTTTTTGTATTTAATTTATTTATTTATTTTTTTTGTCTGAGTTGGACACTTGCTCACTCGATATTGATCTGGTTAAAGGTGAATAATTTAACTCAGTCAAGTGTAATATAAGATCTGGTTAAGGGTGAATAAGGCAGTTGTGAAGTTTGTAATGTTTTATTTATATTTTTAAACTAATTTGATAAAATATACCTTGTGATCAGTACACCTCTCTGTTTCCCATACCTTGTGCAGCCTTCTGTTACGGATTGGGCTTTGATTGGTCCCAGGGCCGTATCCCTGGGTGGCGTTGTCGGTCCTTTTTAAAAAAATTGGAATTAAATTAGTGTCTTTTTAATTAGGATAAACAAACAAATAACCCTAGCCCAGGAGCGAGACTCCACTTCGCCACAAATGGAAGCAAAGTGAAGCCACTGGGTAAATGCAAAGTGAAGCTCAGAAACCCTAGAAACCAGAAAATGTACCGGTTAGAGTTTCAAGTTGTTGACAAAGATTGCACAGTACCACTGATTGGCAAGAGAGCCAGTGAGGCTATGAAACTCATCAAGGTGCGCTATGAAAACATTATGGCTATCGACAGTATGGTTACAACAGAAAGAGACACGAAAGGACAATGGACACTGGAACAAATAAAGACAGACTTTGCAGATGTGTTCACAGGAGACGGGTGTCTGGAGGGAGAATACAAAATCGAAGTGGACGACAGTGTGAAACCTGTGCAACTCCCAAAGCGACGGGTTCCGGTTGCCTTGATGAAGCCACTGAAAGAGGAGCTTCATGACCTTGAGCACAGAGGTATTATCACACCTGTGGACTGTAGCACTGACTGGATCAGTAGCATGGTAGTTGTGCAAAAACTAAATGGTAAACCAAGAGTATGCATTGATCCAAAGCCCCTTAACAAGGCACTCAAGTGCAGTCACTTTCCTCTTCCAACCATTGAAGACGTACTCCCAGACATGTCTAAAGCTAAAGTGTTCACAGTGTGTGATGTTAAAAGCAGATTTTGGCATGTCAAGCTTGAGGAGAAATCCAGCTATCTGACTACATTTTCCACTCCATTTGGCCGCTACAGATGGCTAAGAATGCCTATGGGAATAAGTCCGGCACCAGAGGTTTTCCAGCGAAAATTGACCCAAGCACTTGATGGGTTACCTGGTCTGTACATTATTGCTGATGATGTGCTTATTACAGGTCAGGGTGAGATTGAGGAAGCAGCAGAACGAGACCATAATGTAAAGTTGAAATTGTTCCTGGAACGGTGCAGACAAAAGAACATTAAACTGAACCCAGACAAGTTCAAACTGCGACAAAGTGAGTACACATATATCGGTCACCGCCTGACAGCAAATGGACTGAAAGTGGATCCAGATAAGGTTCGTGCCACTGAACACATGCCAAGACCTACAGATGTGAAAGCAGTACAAAGACTGTTTGGTATGGTAAACTACTTGGCTAGGTTTTGCCCACACCTTTCAGACCAATGCGAGGTATTGCGACACTTGACACACAAAGACGCAGACTGGGACTGGACAGAGCAGCATGAGAATGCTTTTGTCAAACTAAAAATGACTATTGCGGAAGCTCCTGTCCTGAAGTACTATTGCCCAGAGGAGGACCTGACAGTACAGTGTGATGCGTCAGATACAGGGTTGGGGGCAGCGCTCATGGAGAAGGGTAAGCCCATCACTTATGCAAGTAGAGCACTCACACAGATGGAGCGGGGTTATGCCCAGATCGAGAAGGAGTTTCTAGCTATGGTGTTTAGTGTGGAGAAGTTTCATCAGTACACATATGGTCGCAAAGTTACTGTCCAGTCAGACCATAAGCCATTACAGACCATAGTGACGAAACCACTTTTGAGTGCACCCAAGAGACTTCAAAGAATGATGCAGAAATATGACCTGACTGTAGTGTATGTTCCTGGCAAAGACATGTTACTAGCAGACATATTAAGCAGAGCATATCTCCCAGAATACTCATCTCAGGGCTCAGTTGAAGCTGACATAGAGACTGTTAATATGGTGCAACACTTACCCATTTCAGGTGACAGTCTAAGCCAGATTAGGACAGCTACTAAAGAGGACAATACGCTACAAACTGTGATCCAAATGATGAAACAAGGATGGCCATCAGGTAAAAGGGCCATACCACCAGAAATCAAACCCTACTTCTCATTCCAGGAGGAACTAAGTTATCAGGATGGCATTGTGTTTCGAGGTGAATGTGCTGTTATCCTGTCATCATTGCAGAAAGACATCACCCGCCGCCTGAACTCCTCTCATCTCGGTATAGAAGGATGTCTTCGTAGAGCCAGAGAATGTGTCTACTGGATTGGCATGAACGACCACATAAAGACACGTAGCTTGTTGTGATATCTGCAGGTCAGTTGATGACAGACAACACAAACAGACATTAATTCCACACAATGTACCAAGCAGGCCATGGGCCAAAGTTGGTGTTGACCTATTTAAGTTTGATAACAAGAACTACCATGTAACAGTCGACTATTACTCCAACTTTTGGGAAATAGATTTTTTTTTGCCAGACACAAAGTCTACTATGGTGATAAAGAAGATAAAAGCACAATTTGCTCGTTACGGTATTCCAAACACAGTGGTTTCAGACAATGGACCTCAATATTCAAGAGTTCCAAAGATTCAGCCAGTTGTGGGAGTTCGAACACAAAACCTCATCTCCAGGTTACCCACAGAGTAATGGCAAAGCAGAGTCTGCTGTTAAAACAGCAAAGAGACTGTTACAAAAGGCCAAAACTTCTGGACAAGACCCTTACCTCGCGCTCTTGGACCATCGCAGTACACCGTCACAAGGACCGGAAGGCAGCCCAGCACAAAGACTGCTGAGCTGCCGCACAAGGACTCTTTTACCAGCAAAGAACAGCCTTCTCCAGCCTAAAGTGGTTCAGGCAGAGCAGTCACTGTTAAACAACCAACGGCGTCAGTGTACTTATTACAACCGATGAGCAAGAGATCTGGATGCTCTACAACCAGGTGCATGTGTCAGAGTACAGCCATTAGAGCCTCACACTAAATGGAGGCTGGGCAAGGTGAAAAGACCTATTAACTCTAGATCCTATGAGATTGAGATGGATTTGGGTGCAGTTCTCAGAAGGAACCGTAGATACCTCAGACATGCTCACGAAGTACCTAAAACAGAGCCTGTCTACACAGAGACTGTGGACCTGACAGAAACCCAAACAGACACTGCCCAATCTCAGGTGAACCCTCTACCTCTGAACAATACTTGTGACAGTAATTGGCCGATGACAACCAGATGTGGTAGAGTTATCCGTAAGCCTCAGTGCTACAAGGACTTTACTACGTAATCAGGCACGTAAGTGATTTTTAGGAGGAAGAGTTGGATTTGAGGGAAAAAAAAAGGGGAAAGGGTACAAGTGTTTTGAGTTGTTATACACTCAACAAAAATATAAACGCAACACTTTTGGTTTTGCTCCCATTTTGTATGAGATGAACTCAAAGATCTAAAACTTTTTCCACATACACAGTATCACCATTTCCCTCAAATATTGTTCACAAAACAGTTTAAATCTGTGATAGTGAGCACTTCTCCTTTGCTGAGATAATCCATCCCACCTCACAGGTGTGCCATACCAAGATGCTGATTAGACACCATGATTAGTGCACAGGTGTGCCTTAGACTGCCCACAATAAAAGGCCACTCTGAAAGGTGCAGTTTTATCACACAGCACAATGCCACAGATGTCGCAAGATTTGAGGGAGCGTGCAACTGGCATGCTGACAGCAGGAATGTCAACCAGAGCTGTTGCTCGTGTATTGAATGTTCATTTCTCTACCATAAGCCGTCTCCAAAGGCGTTTCAGAGAATTTGGCAGTACATCCAACCAGCCTCACAACCGCAGACCACGTGTAACCACACCAGCCCAGAACCTCCACATCCAGCATGTTCACCTCCAAGATTGTCTGAGACCAGCCACTCGGACAGCTGCTGAAACAATCGGTTTGCATAACCAAAGAATTTCTGCACAAACTGTCAGAAACCATCTCAGGGAAGCTCATCTGCATGCTCATCGTCCTCATCGGGGTCTCGACCTGACTCCAGTTCGTCGTCGTAACCAACTTGAGTGGGCAAATGCTCACATTCGCTGGCGTTTGGCATGTTGGAGAGGTGTTCTCTTCACAGATGAATCCTGGTTCACACTGTCCAGGGCAGATGGCAGACAGCATGTGTGGCGTCGTGTGGGTGAGCGGTTTTCTGATGTCAATGTTGTGGATCGAGTGGCCCATGGTGGCAGTGGGGTTATGGTATGGGCAGGCGTCTGTTATGGACAAAGAACACAGGTGCATTTTATTGATGGCATTTTGAATGCACAGAGATACTGTGACGAGATCCTGAGGCCCATTGTTGTGCCATACATCCAAGAACATTACCTCATGTTGCAGCAGGATAATGCACGGCCCCATGTTGCAAGGATCTGTACACATTTCTTGGAAGCTGAAAATGTCCCAGTTCTTGCATGGCTGGCATACTCACCGGACATGTCACCCATTGAGCATGTTTGGGATGCTCTGGACCGGCGTATACGACAGTGTGTACCAGTTCCTGCCAATATCCAGCAACTTCGTACAGCCATTGAAGAGGAGTGGACCAACATTCCACAGGCCACAATTGACAACCTGATCAACTCTATGCGAAGGAGATGTGTTGCACTGCATGAGGCAAATGGTGGTCACACCAGATACTGACTGGTATCCCCCCCAATAAAACAAAACTGCACCTTTCAGAGTGGACTTTTATTGTGGGCAGTCTAAGGCACACCTGTGCACTAATCATGGTGTCTAATCAGCATCTTGATATGGCACACCTGTGAGGTGGGATGGATTATCTCAGCAAAGAAGTGCTCACTATCACAGATTTAGACTGGTTTGTGAACAATATTTGAGGGAAATGGTGATATTGTGTATGTGGAAAAAGTTTTAGATCTTTGAGTTCATCTCATACAAAATGGGAGCAAAACCAAAAGTGTTGCGTTTATATTTTTGTTGAGTGTATCATTGTTTTATTATTGAAATGTTGAGCAATGTTGTGCATAAGAAAGGAAAAAGTTTGAGCTGTTACATCACTGTTTTATTTTGAAAATGTTCAGTAAGTAAGAAGAAAAAAAAGGAAACTTTCAAAAAAGAGAAAGGCTGTAACAATATGCTATATTGTAATGTATCATTTAGATAAGACCCGCCACAGGGGGCCAAAAAAGGTACATGCTGATGAGTAAAACACAGATAGTAAGCTGAGAACTTCACATTGTGCATGGCGGTGGTTAATAAATGCAGATTCCGTTGGGCCAGGGCAAGTAATGTGGACTCCTTTTTGTATATAAAACAAAACCCCACACTTTAACACCTACCATGACAATGTGAAAAGTTTGAGAATTTGCAAATTTATATATAAAATAATAATACACCCCCCCCCAAGAAATCGCCTGTACTTAAGTATTCACAACCTTTTCCATGAAGCTCAAAATTGAATTCAGGTGCCTCCTGTTTCCACTGATCATCCTTGAGATTTTTCTAGAGCTTAATTGGAGTCCACCTGGAGTAAATTCAGTTGATTGGACATGATTTGTAAAGATACACACCTGTCTACATATAAGGTCCCACAGTTGACAGTCAGAGCTCAAACCAAACATTAAGTCAAAGGAATTGTCTGGAGGCTCAAATCTGGGGAAGGGTACAGAAACATTTCTGCTGCTTTGAAGGTCCCAATGAGCACAGTGGCCTCCATCATCTGTAAATGGAAGAAGTTCAGATCCACCAAGACTCTTCCTAGAGCTGGACGCCTGTCTAAACTGAATGATCAGGGGAGAAGGGCCTTAGTCAGGGAGGTGACCAAGAACCTGATGGTCACTCTGTCAGAGCTCCAGCATTCCTCTGTGGAGAGAGGAGAACCTTCCAGAAGGACAACCATCTCTGCAGCAATCCACCAATCAGGCCTGTATGGTAGAGTGGCCAGACGGAAGCCACTCCTAAGTAAAAGGCACATGGCAGCCCACCTGGAGTTTGCCAAAAGGCACCTGAAGGACTCTCAAACCAGGAGAAACAAAATTCTCTGGTCTGATGAGACAACGATTGAACTCTGTGCTGTGAATTCCAGGCATCATGTTTGGAGGAAGCCAGGCACCATCCCTACAGTGAAGCATGGTGGCGGCAGCATCATGCTGTGGGGATGTTTTTCAGCAGCAGTAACTGGGAGACTAGTCCGGATTGAGGGAAATCAAATCAAATCAACTTTATTTATAAAGCACTTTAAAAAAAAAACAGCTGCAGCTGAAACAAAGTGTTGTACACAAGGGGGCATATAAAAGGTAACAAACCACAAAGTACAAATAAAAAACAAGCCCCCCCCCCCAAAAAAATGTAAAACAAGTAAAATCAGTTAAAACAACCAAAACAGATCAAGATCTCATTCCGGATTAAAAGCCAGTGCATAAAAGTGGGTTTTAAGATTAGTTTTAAAAACAGAAAGTGAAGAGGCCTGCCTGATGTGGAGCGGTAACTCGTTCCACATCTTTGGAGCCACAACAGAAAAAGCTTGGTCCCCTCTGAGCATACGCTTGCACCTCGGCACCTCCAGGAGGAGCTGATCAGCTGACCGGAGGTGGCAAGCAGGGGCGTAATGATGAAGCAGCTCAGAGAGGTAGGGCGGGGCAAGGCCATTTAAAGACAAATGGCAACTTGGAGATAGGCCTAAAGTTTGATAGTTCAGTGTTGTCGAGGCCAGGCTTCTTCAACAAAGGCTGAACGACTGCATGTTTAAAACTAACAGGGACAACACCGGAGAATAGGCCGCTGTTTATAATGGTCAGAACAGACTGCCCTAAGGTAGGAAAAAGTTCTTTAAAAAAGCGGGGGGGGGGGGGGGCACATCACGAGGGGAACCCTATGGTTTCAAATGAGCCACCACATCCTCTAACTGTGACAGTCGCAGGTTCAAATCTGTTAAAAACAGCAGGGCAAAGAGCAGAGACAGAGTGGTCAAAGTTGGGTGGAGAAATGAGAGCTCTTGCAGAAGCAACCTTGTCAATAAAAAAAATGTAGAAAACTGTTACATACATCAGTGGATGTTTCCAGACAAACAGGCTGTGGTACATTCAGGACAGAGTCAATTGTTCTGAACAATACACGGGGATTCTTCTAATTTTCCGTTACAATGTGTGACAAATACTCTCTTTTGGACTCTGACAGTGCTTTCATAGTGGCCCCAACAGTTCTTTAAAATTAGAAATGAAACCTGCAGCTTGTCCTTCTTCCACCTGCGTTCAGCTCTGCGACATTCCCGTCTGGCAGCACAGGTTCTCTCATTAAGCCAGGGTTCAGATCTAGACTTAGACCACCTGGGTTTTAAAGGAGCCACAGAGTCCATTATAGAAAGGCAGGAGGCATTAAACCGACAGCACAGCTCCTCCGTATCAGCCACGGGTGAAACGGGGAGCACACAAGCAGCAGAGAAGGCAGCAGAAAACGTTCGGCAGTGAGGGGGTTAAAAGCCCGATGGAGTCTGACAGATGCGCAGCACTTCTCAGGTACACAAGAGAGTTCAACACTAAAAAAAAGACTGGTGCATGATCAGAAAAAACAAAGTCACCGATTTCTAAGTTTCACACAAGCAGACCATGGGGAAAAAAACAAGTCTAATATATGTCCATATTGGTGTGTGGGGCCAGACACCCACTGCTTCAAATTAAGAGAGTCCACTAAGTTTAAAAAATCTTCCACCATGGGCTTGTCAGGGCAGCAGACATGGATATTAAAATCGGCAACAATAAGAAGACGATCATAGTTGGGCAACAGTCCTGCAAGGAAGTTTGAAAACTCATTTATAAACTCCTTGTTGTATTTTGGAGGCCGGTAGATGACGGCGCAGAGCTTGGTCTTTGTTGAACTCAGTCAGTTCAAAACTGGAGAAGGAACACTGAATGCAGCAATGTACAGAGACATCCTGGATGAAAACCTGCTCCAGAGCGATCTTGACCTCAGACTGGGGCGACGGTTCATCTTTCAGCAGGACAATGGGCCTCATTCACCAATATCTTGTTAAGAATCTCCTTAGATTCCTTCTTAAGCTGTGCCTAACAAAGCTGAGCCTAAGAAAACTCTGTCAGATTCATCAATGGGTTCTTAAACCGCAGAATTGTTCGCAGCTGAATCCCATCTCCTCATAAACTGAAAGAGCATGCCTGGTGAGCCTAGCATATGATTTAGCATAAGTAACAGCCCATCAATGCCCATAAGAGGGCATGTTCCTGACACTTGGCATGTCCACAGGCAGATTTCATAAAGAGGAGCAAAATGCTGAAAGCAAAAGCAAAATTAATTTCAGCACAAAAGGCAAAGAAAATAAAGAACTGGGTAGTTCCGAGGAGGAGGTAATGTTGCATAATTATTATCCATAATTCATTTTGTGTAAAAAAAAAAAAAAAAAAAAAACTATACAAATTTTTATATATTGACACATTACAACAGGGCGGCTTAGTGTTTAGCACTGTTGCTTCACAGCGTGAAGGTCATGGGTTCGATTCCAACTTGTGGCCTTTCTGTGTGGAGTTTGCATGTTCTCTTCTCCCTCCGGCTGCTCCAGCTTCCATGCACCACAAAGCATTTGTGCTTAGGGCACCCATATGGCTAGCACCGGCTCTGCCTGGAATTTGGAAGAAAACCTACCTCGAGAGGGCTCTCACAGGGCGCACTCTGTCTGTTGGCCACTGGTGTGTGCAAATAATTGTAGCGACAGGTGTACGAGGCACTGGAGGCAGCTCTGATTTTTCATGAACAGCATGCAGTTCCTCCTTCGTGCGCTACTCGGCTTCAATCGTGTTATGTGTGAAAGGGCCCTTAATTGTGTCTGTGGCTGATGGGTTGAGTCTCTGCTGTGAATTGATCCTCTTCTTCAGTGGTGGGCACAGATAACCAAAAAATTAACTTCGGTAACAGATAATCAGATAACTGAAAAGTTATCTTTGATAAAGATAAAACAATAAGCCACCCAAAAATGCATCAGAACTTACAGATAACCGATAAATTCCAGTATTGTCTCTGGTACACTTGCAACTACTAACAAACTGATTTTGAGTTTTAACACAATCGCTTCTGAAAGCATCAAAAGTGACAACAGACCCAAACAACAGAGCCCACACTTCTTTGAACATCTTGCCCCCTGCTGGAATTTCCTGTTTACTACATGGCTTCCAGCAAAGAAGCAACAGAGAAGCTACAAAGCTCAACTCTACTCAATCACAATGCTTCTGTCAGGCGGAGGTCTTGGAAAATAAAGCAGTGCTGAGTTATGGTTTGGTGTATAAATAAAATGAATACTGATAGAATAACTCCATTAATGTCAATTGTGTCATTTGTACACATTTAAGATATATCTTTTAATGTTGAATAATGCACAAATTCTGAAGTTTTGTAACAAACACAGACAGACTGCAAAGGATTCTGGGTAAAATGTACCTCCGCTAAACACTGATTGGTTGAGTCATTCATTATGTAAACCAACACGTTAATGTGAGGTGTGTTGGTGTTTACAGATAAATGTGGTTTTGTAAAATATGCCATTTTTTATTTGTAAAAACAGGCATTTTCATGCACCTCTCGCACTGTGCCTGTGCAAACACCACAGAACTGTCTTGTAATGTTTGTTTTTTTTTTTGTTTTGTTTTTAACTTTGTCTCCCATCGAAAGTTTTTGTAAATTAAGTTTGAAAAAAAAAAGCTTCCGTTTACGTTTTGCTTCTGGAAACACGAGTCCGACGTGTGGTTTTTGAACGTACAATGTGTGTGAGAACATAAATCGTGCGCTTTGATCTTTTACACGTGTGTTACACTTTAAGCTGGAACCGAGTACAGTGATTGAAAATATCAGCCCAGCTTCAGTTTGAATACTGCCTGAAATCACAATCTTTTTTTGGAGAGGGGAATAAAGTCCGTGCACACTAAGCATCCACAGAGCATCAAATACCCATGAGCCTCGCTGTTGCAAACAATTTAAAGAAAAGAAAAAAAAAAAGAAAAATTATTAAAATGAATAAACAAATGAGTGGAGAGACTCGTAGTTTGATTAAAAAGTTGATTGGAGAGGGGAAAACTTATACGCAGGTGCAAAAAATTATAGGCTGTTCATCTACAATGATCTCCAATGCTTTAAAATGGACAAAAAAACAGAGACGTGTGGAAGAAAACGGAAAACAACCATCAAAACTGATAGAAGAATAACCAGAATGGCAAAGGCTCACCCATTGATCAGCTTCAGGTTGATCAAAGACAGTCTGGAGTTACCTGTAAGTGCTGTGACAGTTAGAAGACGCCTGTGTGAAGCTAATTTATTTACAAGAATCCCCCGCAAAGTCCCTCTGTTAAATAAAAGACATGTGCAGAAGAGGTTACAATTTGCCAAAGAACACATCAACTGGCCTAAAGAGAAATGGAGGAATATTTTGTGGACTGACGAGAGCAAAACTATTCTTTTTGGGTCCAAGGACCGCAGACAGTTTGTGAGACGACCCCCAAACTCTGAATTCAAGCCACAGTTCACAGTGAAGACAGTGAAGCATGGTGGTGCAAGCATCATGATATGGGCACGTTTCTCCTACTATGGTGTTGGGCCTATATATTGCATACCAGGTATCATGGATCAGTTTGGATATGTCAAAATACTTGAAGAGGTCATGTTGCCTTATGCTAAAGAGGACATGCCCTGGAAATGGGTGTTTCAACAAGACAATGACCCCAACCACACTAGTCAATGAGCAAAATCTTGGTTCCAAACCAACAAAATTAATGCCTCGCAGATGTGAAGAAATCATGAAAAACCGTGGTTATAAAACTAAATACTAGTTTAGTGATTCACAGGATTGCTAAAGAAGCAGTTTGAACATAATTTTGAGTTCGTAGCGTCAACAGCAGATGCTACTATTATTGTGAACACCCCCTTTTCTACTTTTTTTTTTTTTTTTACTAATAGCCCAATTTCATAGCCTTAAGCGTGTGCATATCATGAATGCTTGGTCTTGTTGGATTTGTGAGAATCTACTGGTACCTTGTTTCCCATGTAACAATAAGACATATACTCAAAACCTGGATTAATCTTTTTAGTCACATAGCACTACTATTATTCTGAACACTACTGTACACCACGTTTTTGTGCATACGCACGCTTTGTACATGAGGGTCCTGGTGATGTGTTTTATCTCAAAGAGGTGACACTCAAACTGTGATTAAAGCCTGTATGAGGTCATAAAGGTACAAACACACGTGAAACATATTCACAGGCAATTTATTTTTGATTGAAATTATTTCACATCAGTTATTTTTCCTGGTGAATTTGTATTTTATTACAACAGCCACGGAGCAGCAGCAGCAATAATCACCCAGCAGAAGCAGATCAATGCGGAGAGCAGGAGCGAAACGTGACGCCACCCTTTGTCCAGCTGCCAAGATTAGATTGCCACAAGGAATCATGGGAACCAGGATCCTGGTGGTTTTCCTTTTTGTTTTTACATCAGTCTGTCTGGACTCTGGTCCTGCTCCATTCTACACAAAACGTGAGAGTCTTTACAGTTTGTGAAGAACTGAAGTACAGTGAATTCCACAGGAAATGTACAGAACACGTGTTTCTACACTCAAAGAAAAACAACCAGCAGCGCCCGTTTGACGACTCGCGTCGCACAACATTCACATGTTTAAAGGTCACGCTGCTGTGATTCCATGCTGGATTTGTGTCGTTATTCCACCTTCGACTTCCCAACACGGTTACGGAGAAGCAGAAGGTGGAAGTCGTCACGGCAACGTTGAACAAAGTGCTCAGCGGAATTTAATCCGCTAAAATCCTTCAACCCGCTCAGTCATGTGACTTCAGACCAGCGAGAGGAGTTTAAAGTGGGATCACAGTGAAGTGAAGCAGTGACACTACAGCGCCCCCTGGCGGACAAACACATTACACCAGCTTCCCTTTTCCATCTGAAAGTCAACGCGTTCAGCAGCCATTATTGGATTATCTTGGATTATCTGCACTGTTTATCAAACGCCTCAGGATGCAGGCTGCCTATTGGCTGTGAGACACACCGTGAGGCATTATGGGTAAGTTCTGGTCGGTCCCAAACAATCCTTAACAGATTTTTACAAAATGGGCTTAAAGTACTGAAAACACACATTTCAGACAATATGTCATTAAAAATAAAAAACACAAAACAGAGTTTGATGAGGGCAGATGTTCTGATTCATTGCTGATTGGTCGAATGCGCAGTGCAGACACAAGTCACATGGTGGACTCCAACCGTCACCTTTATTATGCCACCTCATGAAGCTGCAATTGGATAAGATAGACAAAAGTTCATAAGATAATGAAAAGTACGGGTGGCAACCAGCAGCCAGACCATATGTGGGCGTGGCCTTCTCCAGTCACTGGTGTCCTCAACACCGACAAATTTGTGTGCTGGATCGTACCAGAGAAGCATGCCACGCGGACGAAGTCCCCGACATAACGTCTCCAAAGGACCCAGAGACGGGCCGCCGTCAGTCAGGAGAGACGACATGCAACTTATTTATAAAAATCTTTAAGAATTGTTTGGGAAATTTGCCAAAGAAAGCTTTAAGCTGGTCAGACATTAAACCCAAAAACTGTTCAGGTACTTTTTGCCCTGGACAACTGCACGTCCTGGATGACAACCACCCAGGGAGATAATCGGTCCATGCCCACTTCCTGAAAGTAACCATCTACCCGCTGCAGCCAGAACCGAACAACAAAAATAAAATAAAATTCTGACAGAGGAGAACTCTTATCAGGTAAACAAAATTTTTTTGTTTCGTCTTTTTTTTTTTTGGCTGCAAAGACGTCAGATGTTGTAAGAAAAGACAAAAACTGTACTGTGTTTAATAAGGTTAACACTCACTGCTGGTTCATATCAAGTACTTTATTAAAAAAAATACCTGATCTTGTCAGAGTGGTGCATCCGTGGAGGTCAGAATATAATCAAATTATCAAACGAGGCCTCGCTTGATTATCCACGTTTAAACTGTCGCATGTCATTTTTAAATATTTGCACAGAAGAGCAGCGAGGGGACGCCTCAGGCGAAAGCACCAGTGTTTGATTTGGCTTTGAAAGAAAAATAAAAATTCACTTGCTCAACCAGTCACGTCTGTTCGCAGTACATCCTACTACAGTACAGTACAGCCAATCAGAAAGAGGTTTACACGGGCGCTCTCCGTTTCAGTCATTTGTCTCGGCCACAGCGTGATTGCAACCGCCATCACAACTTGGACATCTTTATAAAAACAAATTCGCTAAATTACAAAATAAAAGGAGCAGGTGATGCAGCAAAACTGTACATGCAAGAAAACCAAAAAATACCAACAAGAACACAAATACAAAGGGGCCAAGGAGCCCCCCCCCGAGAGGGCACGCCCCTCTCTACAAAACACCATACCTCTACCAACTGACACCAGGAGGGGGCAGCACACACACCATCACTGTGATGTCATAAGGTGGGTTGTTCAAAAAGGCCCAGTCTCATCAACTCAAAGGAAAAATGTGGCCCAAGTCTGCCATCTTCTGTCAATCACAGGGAACAGCTCCGCCCTCTGCTGTCGGTTGGTGGAGGAAGCTAAAGTGAGCAAATTAAATTTGTTGACAAAATGTCTTAAGCATATTATTAGTTGAAAACATACTTACTTTAGATTACATTGCACTTTGTGTGAATAAAAACACACTGATGAAGGCAACAGCTGCTCGCCAACAGAGGAGGAAAAAAAAACCCGAGAGAAATGACAAAGAAGAAACGTTTCAAAAATGATTCAGAGAGTCAAAGACGAGTATGTACAAGCACATGTTACAGGATATCAAAGAGGTCCTAAAACTAGACCCAGGACGGCCGAATAACAACAAAGTCCCCAAGGCCATCCAGAAAACCGTCATGGCACTCGATAAATAGGAAACACAGCGGACGGCTTCCGATCTCTTCTGTTCCAAACGTAATAAGATGGATGGACGACCAACGCTGAAACTGGGACCTGCTTCCTGATGGGCTGCTGACGACCCAGAGAGGAGGAGGAGGAGGAGAAGAAGAGTCTGTCGGCGTGGGTACCACAATATACGAAGGCAACGTTTGGAGGGAATGTAGACGACACATTTGGAGTGGGCGTGGCTTTTCCACACTTCGGTCCACAATGACTCCATATAAACAGTAAATGCTGGATGATTGACAGGTACAGGTTCAACGTGTCCGTGTCTCATTACAAAGATATCAAATCCTCCACTAGAGGCGCTGTTACGGTTGGCTGTGGCCAGAGCCAGAACATCAGGGTGTCAAAGCCAGCGGGGTGCTCCGCAGGTTTGGGCCGCGAGGCGTTCAACACACTGGGACGTTTCATACGTCGGTCAGCATTAATGCTATTAAACCACAAAATAAAGAAATTCACAGGAAGAAACTGAAGTCAATCAATATTTGGCAAACGTCCATCATCTGTGAGGAAAAAACTAAGCAGGGGTAACAATACCGCTGCAGCACAGCAGAGGGAGCTGTGCACAGATGTGCTCCATTGACTCGTTTTCTGAAACAACGCAGGAATCCAAATCGAGCGCATTTACTTCATTAATGTCAAGACAAAACCGAGGAGGGGCCGTGGGACAGTGTGAAGACCGTCCAGCTAATGCTACACGACGTGACGTCATCAGTATGTACACAGAGAAACACGGCTCTCCCTAAAAACATCTTCAGCGGGACGATTCTCATGTTTTCGATATAAAGACATAAAATATCAAAGCACAGATGTCTGGAAAAATATGTTCATTCAAGTTGATAGAAAGGTTTTGTGAGGAGGCGTGGTCTGTGAGGGACAGGCACAGTCTTCCGAGGTAGCACCCCCCAAAGAGCCGCAAGCAGAAGAAGAAACAACGGGGGCTGGACGTGTCTGGGTGGAGCTACACCTGGATCGCACAAGTTCTGGAATGTGACTCGCTTCATCCAGGCTGCTTCCTGTTTTGGGCCGAGGGTTGGGGGTGGAGCTTGGTGTGAAAACAGACACAGGTGTATGTGAGACAAAGACAGCTGTGTCCTCGCATCGTGCCAATGAAGACAACATACGATAAGTGAGGAAAATAAAGGAGGTGTGCGAGGCTCAGGGACGCTGTGACGCCAGCTTGCTGCTGGTGGCGCCACTGCAGGTTTGCTGATGACACCTGAAGCTGTTGGAGGCTCCTCCCCCTCTGTCCTCACATCAGGATGTCAGCTTTCCAGGTGTAATAATGGCGATGATGAAGATGACATCACCACACGGTGTGCCGTGTGTTGATGGGCGTGGCCAATCACCAGGCCTCCGTGTAACGGACGTCCACATTTTTCAGGTTTGGCAGTTTGGCCTGCAGAGACACAAATGGTTTAGTGATGTCACAGTCTGTCTCAGAAGACCGTGTCTCACTGCAGGTCAACGGGTCTCACCTTCAGGTCTTCGTACGTGTCTGCAGTCAGCTTGGTGCTGTTCATGTTCAGGCTGCACAGACTCTTCATGGCTGAAAGAAAGCACACGTTCACCACGTCAGCAAACAACAAAAAACAACTCTGCACAGTGATGAAGTAAACAACAAAAAACAACTCTGCACAGCGATAAAGTAAACAACAAAAAACAACTCTGCACAGCGATAAAGTAAATAAACAACAAAACAACTCCGCACAGTGATAAAGTAAAAAACAAGACACAGTGATAAAGTAAAAAAACAACTCAGCAGTGATAAAATAAAAAAAACAACTCAGCACAGTGATAAAGTAAAAAAAAACAACTCAGCACAGTGATAAAGTAAAAAAAAACAACTCAGCACAGTGATAAAGTAAAAAAAACAAACAACTCGACACAGTGATAAAGTAAAAAAAAAAACAAAAAACAACTCGACACAGTGATAAAGTAAAAAAAAACAAAAAAAACAACTCGACACAGTGATAAAGTAAAAAAAAAAAACAACTCGACAGTGATAAAAGTAAAAAAAAAGTTTTTAGAAGAACGTGTTCCAGTGGTGAAGTTTTTAAAGTAGAGGTTGACAGGAACCACGAGTCAGTTACTGGTAAACACAGGACACAAACAACCAATGAGCAGCCTGGACACAACCTCAACACGCCAACCCGCACAAGACACCTCCTGAAGACGTGTCTCATCCAGCAGAGGACACGGATTTGTTCTTCATTCAGTTTGACCAAAACAAACCCAGACAAAGACACTGAACAAAGAGACAACGTGTCTTCAGTGTTTGCTTACAGCTGAGAGCCAGCAGGCCGGCGTCTGTCACGGGCGTCTCACACAGGTTCAGCACCTGCAGACAGGCCAGGTGCTCCGACAGCAGCCGCAGGCCAGCGTCCCCGAACTGACAGCAAGACACAGACGGCAAAGACATGAGACCTGACGCAGCTCACCGCCTACCGTCTGTGTCCCTCCCTCTGTCTATATGTCCCTCTGTCTGTATCTGTGTTTCCCTCTGTCTGTCTGTATCTGTAAGTCCCTCTGTCTGTATCTGTGTGTACCTCTTTGTCCCTCTATGTGTGTGTGTCTCTCTTTGTCTGTGTCTCTGTCGGTATTTCTGTTGGTATATGTGTGTGTCTCTGTCTGTCTGTGTTTCAGTTTGTCTATCTGTGTATCCGTCTGTGTGTGAGTCTCTGTCTTTCTGTGTCTCTTTTTGTCTGTGTGAGAGTCTTTCTGTGCCTCTCTTTGGCTGTCTCTGTCTTTCTGTGCCTCTCTTTGGCTGTCTCTGTCTTTCTGTGTCTCTCTTTGTGTGTGTGTGTGTCAGTCTGTGTCTGTCTCTGTTGGTACCTGTATGTGTGTCTGTGTCTCTCTTTGTCTGTGTGTGAGTCTCTGTCTTTCTGTGCCTCTTTTTGTCTGTGTGTGAGTCTCTGTCTTTCTGTGCCTCTGTCTCTGTCTCTCCTTGTGTGTGTGTGAGTCTCTGTCTTTCTGTGCCTCTCTTTGTCTGTGTCTCTGTCTTTGTGTGTCTCTCTTTGTCTGTGTGTGTCTCTGTCTGTGTCTGTTGGTACCTGTGTGTGTCTGTGTGTCTGTCTGTGTCTCTCTTTGTCTGTGTGTGTGTGTCTGTGTCTCTGTTGGTACCTGTGTGTGTCTCTGTCTTTCTGTTGGTACCTGTGTGTGTCTCTCTTTGTCTGTGTGTCTCTGTTGGTACCTGTGTGTGTCTCTGTCTTTCTGTGTCTCTCTTTGTCTGTGTTTCTGTTGGTACATGTGTGTGTCTGTGTTTATGTTGGTACATGTGTGTGTCCCTGTCTGTGTCTCTCTTTGTCTGTGTGTCCTTGTCTGTGTCTCTCTTTGTCTGTGTGTCCCTGTCTGTGTCTCTCTTTGTCTGTGTGTGTCTCTCTTTGTCTGTGTGTGTCTCTGTCTGACTGTGTTTCTTTGTCTGTGTGTGTCTCTGTCATTCTGTTTCTTTGTCTGTGTGTGTCTGTCATTCTGTGTCTCTCTTTGTCTGTGTGTGTCTCTGTCATTCTGTGTCTCTCTTTGTCTGTGTGTCTCTGTCATTCTGTGTCTCTCTTTGTGTGTGTCTCTGTCTGACTGTCTCTCTTTGTCTGTGTGTGTCTCTCTTTGTGTGTGTCTCAGACTGTCTCTCTTTGTCTGTGTGTGTCTCTCTTTGTGTGTGTCTCTCTTTGTGTGTGTGTCTCTCTTTGTCTGTGTGTGTCTCTCTTTGTCTGTGTCTCTGTCTGACTGTGTCTCTCTTTGTGTGTGTCTCTGTCTGACTGTGTCTCTCTTTGTCTGTGTTTCAGTTCTGTGTGTCTCTGTCTGTGTTTCTGCTGGTACCTGTGTGTGTCTGTGTCTCTCTTTGTCTCTGTGTGTCTCTGTCCGTACCTGTGTGGACCAGAGGTTAAGCTGTTTGAGTGACGGCAGCTTGATGAGCTGCTCGGCACAGGCACTGGTGACGTTGGTGAAGGCCAGGCTCAGGTTCTCCAGGTTCCCAAAGGAACCAGAACTTAAGAGGCGAGCCAGGTCGGCGTCCTGAAAAAGGAGCAAAGGTGATGTGTGTGTCACGCTGGGGGACGTGCAGCAGCTTAGCTGTGTGCTCACCGTGGACTTGGAGGGAAGTGTCAGGCGGGTGGGACCTCCCTTCCTTTGCTGTGAGAGAGAGAGAGAGAGAGAGAGAGAGAGAGAGAGAGAGAGAGAGAGAGAGAGAGAGAGAGAGAGAGAAATCAAACTCTTGTACAAAGTTTTTCAGACACAAGGTGGCGAGAGTGAGCAGCTTAACAGATGCTGCATTAATGTCATAAGAGGAAATGGGAGATGTGAACACTCTCTAAAACAAACAAGTGGTAAAAAAAAAAAAAGATGGAATGTATGGAAAAAACATTAAAAAAGATTGGAAATGTAAGAAACATGAAACCAATACCCAGAGTCTTTTGTTTTAACCCTTTATGACCGATGAATGTTCCTCCAAAGTAAAGGTTTATTACTCCTGAACATATGACAAAGACATTTATTTTGTACAAACTGACTGAAAACAATTCAATATTTCATGGAAAAAAAAGTTCATCATCGACCTGACAATATCGAGTCCAACATGAATGATAATTACTGAGGGATCCAAATCAAGAAGCCCGAACCATTTTTTTTTTTAATTTTATGCCATAAAATTCAAATGTGTAAAAAGCCAAAAAGTGGAAAACATTTGGCAGCACTTTATTAAAAATAAACCCTCATTCATACACTATCAGGACGAGGAAAGTATATGATATATACCAAATACTATCATGTAATAACCAGGGGTTTCTAGAGAATTTGTTTTACTATTTTTAATTACAAATTTTCTAATGCAAACAAAAAATGTTTTTAACTTCAAAATGTACAGTATTAAGAAATTAATCAAGGTTAAAAAAAAAGAATATGTTTGCAAGGACATTCTTTAGAAAACTGCTGCGTATAAATGAGCAGTTCTGACACTCCTCTGACACACTTTTCTGAACTCGTCTTTCATACGTCATTTCTATTGGAAGCGGGAAGCTACGTCAAACTCACTGTGGCCGAAGTTCAACTCAATCCAACTTTCACAACTGTGCGCTGTGACGCTCTCCACAAGTTCTCTTATACTCACTCGACTGGTAAGCACTGAAAGCCAAGATAGGCATGTCCAAACTTGTCCTCTAACACTCCGAAACGGAGGTGTTCCTTTGTCTCGTTTCATCAGCGAATCGGTCGTGATGCGCGAAGCCTCCGCGCGGCTTTCCATGACAAAATCTCTTGTTAAAAGTGAAATCTGCCGGAAAATGGCTGATGTCCAGCTCTTGTGATAACCAGAGAAAGAGCACACGATGGTCTCGTATCCACAGAGCCATCAGCTTAGAAATGATCCAGTGGTTTGTGCCGCGACATCGCAGCTCGGAGCGCGGCGCACCGACCGTCCTTAAAGGGGTCCTTAAAGCTGTAGTTAAAGTCCTTATTCTCTGTGAAGCCCGTAAAATTTTCACCAAAAGCCAGATAACTTTTTCAAATGGTTTCCAGGAGCCAGTCTCTAACAGCTTCTGAAAAAATTCTGATGGAAAAAAAGTCCTTTTCATTCCGCCATTTCCAGACAATGAAAATCCGACGAGGGGGCGGGACCACTCCTTCCTTTTGGAGAGTAGAGCTGTTCTCTTCTTATCTCTGGAATTCAGGTTTTGGTCTTCAGCTCCATCACTGGAAGTTTTTGAAGTGCATGTGGATTTACAAGGTTCTCTGCACCAGTGTTGTAAAGTAACAAAGTAGAAATACTTTGTTACTGTACTTAAGTAGAATTTTGATGTATCTGTAGTTTACTTTGTTATTTACAGTTCTGGCAACTTTCACTTTAACTCCACTACATTTCCTCAATAAAACATATACTTTTACTCCAATACATTTCCGTTAACCATCTCTGTTACTCGTTACTACAATATAAAAGTAGAGGAAATTTGATTGGGGCAATGCATGTTTGCGGAGGTGAAAGGAAGCTGTAACGCAGCGGTATGCTGTACCGGGATGAGCTATACAGTACTCTACAGCCGATACACAGGGGTACGCCTTGGAAGAGTAACTTTCACCCCTGCAGCATCAAGTTTAAAAGATAAAAAATATAAAAGATGAAAGGTTCAATCAGCACCCCCGCTGAGGAAAACAAGAATGGGGAGGGTGAAAACCATCTGCACTCTGGACTTCAAAGGCATACATGCTGATGCATACACAAATAGACACAGATGGGCTCCCACTGGAGTCCAGCGCACGATCGGCGTTAACACACACTTAAGGGGAAAACTTCAATACCAACAAAACTGGCTGGCATTTCTGTTTTCTTTAATTTTATTTGAAATTTTGGCGGAGAAGCAGTGCCGTGTTTAGGTTAGAGAGCGCAAAGAGCGCCATTGTTTGGTTGCTTTGCAGTGGTTGGTGGGGGTGATGCTTGCAAAGTTTTTTTGTTGTTTTTTTTTTTACTTTTCCTTAAATTTCCTTAAACTGTGTCAAAGTCTGTGACCGTTCTGTTTCACAAGAGCCTGGCTGTTGTGTTTAACAGAAAAGTGTGTGATGGTCTTCCAAGAAAAAGAATGGCAACATTCTTTACATCTATTGCCATCCACCTGTTGCTCACTCATCCCATCACCAAGACCAACTGTTCCGCCAGAGGCAGATGCAGCTTTTTACAGGGGCTGAGGCCCCCTCCTGGTTTATTCAGACACCACACTGGCTTTCTTTTCTGTCTCCGTTTCACTACCCACTCGTTTTGAATTTTACTCAATACTTTTACTTGAAGAACATTTTATATGAGAACAAGTACATTAAATATCACATACTTTAAGACTTTTACTCAAGTAATATTTTACAAGGAGACTTTAACTTTTACCAAAGTAATTTTATGGCACAATCCCAATTCCAATGAAGTTGGGACATTGTGTAAAATGTAAATAAAAACAGAATACAATGATTTGCAAATCCTCTTCAACCTATATTCAATTGAATACATCACAAACACAAAATATTTGATGTTCAAACTGATAAACTTTATTGTTTTTGTGCAAATATTTGCTCATTTTGAAATGGATGCCTGAAACATGCTTCAAAAAAGCTGGGACAGTGGTATGTTTATCACTGTGTTACATTACCTTTCCTTCTAACAACAGAGAGTTTGGGAACTGAGGACTCACTCACTAATTGTGAGTGTCATGACTGGGTATAAAAGGAGGATCCCCAAAAGGCTAAGCCGTTCACAAGCAAAGATGGGGCGAGGATCACCACTTTGTGAACAACTGCGTCCAACAGTTTAAGAACAATGTTTCTCAATGTTCAATTGCAAGGAATTTAGGAATTCCATCATCTACAGTCCATATTATAATCAGAAGATTCAGAGAATTTGGAGAACTTTCTACACATAAGACGCAAGGCTGAAAACCAACATTGAATGCCCGTGACCGTCAAATGAAGTCCAGCTGATAGAATGTTAATCATCTTTGCCTTCCCAGTTGAATTCATTTCTCCCCCAGGCTTTGCCAAGGAAAGCGGCACAGGTGACAACTCATGCTTAAGAATATTAAGCATATCTACACTGCGTCCTCCTCTGAGTGCATTTATAAGTCTCTGCAGAATTCTTCGGTCAGCTTTTATGGTCTTCTGGATGTTTTGTTTGCTTGAAACATTTGATTTGTACATATCTGCAAAGGTTTTGGACTTGTGTTTCTTCATGCTTTCATGAAATCCACACCCTCTTTGCCCAAGTCTTTCTTTCACATTGCTTAACATTGCCTTTTTTCCACATTCTTCAGCACTTAACAGGTCTTGGACAATGTCTGTAGGTGGAGCATCTTTTGTTGCCAAAGACACCAGGGGGATATCTTCCTCTGAAATATCCTCAGTATTTTCATCTACTGGGACCCAAGATATCCTGAACACATCCAACTTTGGCAGAGTGGAAGTGAGCTTCTTCACATCTTCAATGTCCCTATTTGTACGTGATGGTGGACTGTCTGAATGGTGCATTACAGCATCTTCATCTCCTACTCCAAAGAGGACCCTAGTTTCTTCTGAAATCTTGGATCTCTCTGACCATGTAATGCAAAACTTTTCTCGGGCTGTCTCATTTTGTGTAATACCTATTATACCGTTGTGCAATTTGCAGATACGATTCATCCATTCTGTTGCTTGGTCCACTGGGTTTGCCATGGCCAAAAATATAGGAATTGACACCAACATTATTCAAATCAGGCAAAAAATGACTCAATAAGCTGAAATTTGCTAAAATGGTGGCCATCTTGAAAAATGGCAGCCATTTTATGATTTTTCAATTTTGAATTTTTAATTGAAAAGGGTAATCTTTATGATTTATGACCTCAAGGATACACCAAAGTCACATTTTAAGTATATTTTTTTAATGCCAATTACAAAAAAAATTCTTTGACCTTGATGTTTTCGTGACCTTGAAAATGACTTTAAAAGTCAAAAATCAGCTCGGCATCCGGCATATTCATATTCAGCATACATGAAATGACCTAAATCACATGGGTGCCGGCTTTTAACAAGAAGATGCCTCTTGGTTATTTTTTTTCCAACTTGGCTGGCCTACTAATACCTTATAGTAAAAAGTCACTTATATTCTTGTGTAAATTCATGCAGCCTAAATCCATTCAAAGCCACAATGTCTTATTTTACAATGAAAGAGTCTAGATTAGCAAAAAAAACAGCATAAACAGCAGAATGTTTATTTTCCAGGAAGAGAAAAATTCTTACCGTGTTTTCCTGAGAGGACACAGTTCACTTTTCCTGTTTCTTTTATCTTTCAGGTGTGTTGATGAAGCCAGCGACGATTCCACAGATTCTTGTCACAGAGAGAAGATGGCGAGAAAGACTGTTTGAAAAAGTCTTTCTCGCCATCTTCTTTCTCTCTGTGCGATGTCGGTCCGTGACACAGATATGCTGCATAAATCTTCTTTTAAAAACTTGAAAGCTCTAAAAGTTTGGGATGTCCACATGCTAAGTTTAGCTTAAGCGTCGCACAGGGGCCACACAGCGTTGCCGCAGCAACCAACCAACCAGTCCTGCTTTATGACAACTGTCGTAACAGCTACGCTTTGAGTGGCATTTGTCCTCCGCGAAACTCCGCGGATCCAAGGAAACCGATTTGTATCTGTAACACACAGATCAGTGTCCACGGACTTATAAAACTTACACGATGTCGTAAAAGAAGAGAACGCTTTGCGATAAGCATTTTAAAAATTCTGTACTGTTCACGATTAATCACTAACACCCCACCCCACCCTCCCCATGATGAAATTCGCGGAATCCCGCAGATCCGCAGAATTTTCACAGCCCTGTTACAGGGGTGGTGGCCAAGTGGTTAATGTGCTTCGTTTCAGTGCAGAACGTTCTGGGTTCAAATGTGTAATGTGGAGTTCCGTCAGGAAGGGCATCCGGCGTAAAACCTATGCCAATCCAACATGCAGATCCACCTTGGATTTGCTGTGGCGACCCCAGGTGCAAAAACAAGGGAGCAGCCAAAGGGACTTACTTTATTGTGTAAAGGATCTTACCGCGTGGGCTCAGGAACACTTCAGAAAACCATTGTCAGTTAACACAGTTCGTTGCTACATCTACAAGTGCAAGTTAAAACTCTACCATGCAAAGCGAAAGCCAAACATCAACAACATCCAGAAACACCGCTGCCTTTTCTGGGCCCGAACTCATTTGAAATGGACAAACGCAAAGTGGAAAAGTGTGCTGTGGTCTGAGTCCACATTTCAAATTGTTTTTGGAAATCATGGACGTCGTGTCCTCTGGACAAAAGAGGAAAAAGACCATCCAGATTGTTACCAGCACAAAGTTCAAAAGCCAGCATCTGTGATGGTATGGGGGTGTTAGTGCCCATGGCATGGACAACTTACACATCTGTGATGGCACCATCAATGCTGAAAGGTACATCCGGGTTTTGGAGCAACACATGCTGCCATCCAAGCAACGTCTTTTTCAGGGACGTCCCTGCTTATTTCAGCAACACAATACCAAGCCACATTCTGCACGTGTTACAACAGCGTGGCTTCGTAGTAAAAGAGTGCGGGTACTAGACTGGCCTGCCTGCAGTCCAGACCTGTCGCCCATTGAAAATGTGTGGCGCATTATGAAGCACAAAATACGACAACGGAGACCCCGGACTGTTGAACAACTGAAGTCGTACATCAAGCAAGAATGGGAAAGAATTCCACCTACAAAGCTTCAACAATTAGTGTCCTCAGTTCCCAAACGCTTATTGAGTGTTGTTAGAAGGAAAGGTGATGTAACACAGTGGGAAACATACCACTGTACCAGCTTTTTTGAAATGTGTTGCAGGCATCCATTTCAAAATGAGCAAATATTTGTACAAAAACAATAAAGTTTATCAGTTTGAACATTAAATATCTTGTCTTTGTGGCGTATTCAATTGAATATAGGTTGAAGAGGATTTGCAAGTCATTGTATTTTGTTTTTATTTACATTTTACACAACATCCCAACTTCACTGGAAATGGGGTTCTAAGATACTTGTACTTTCACTCAAGTATCACTTTGAGGTACTTTATACAAGACTGCTCTGCACAGCAAATGTTGAAATGTCCCTGATGTCGGACAAGAAATGTTTTCTAAAAATAGAGAAACATGAAACAGGGCTGTGCTATTTTCTTTAAGGTTTGATTACTAGAGAGTTAAAATAATTAAAATAAAAAAAATCTAAGTTATTTAAAGTTCTAGTCACAACAGTATCAATTAAAAAAACAGTTTTTCTTTGGTAAAAATGAACAATTTACAAATATAAAATGTTCACTAAACTCGACTAGGTGGTTGATTCTGCAGCTAAAGGCTAAGCTAACGTTAGCCGATAAAACGTCAGTGTTCAGTGGTGCACTAACATCACGTTTTATTTTCAGATTATTCTTGCACATTTGCAGAATCTCTGTTGCTCAAACTGTGTGTGTGTGTGTATGTATATATATCCAAAAGTGAAGAATTTCAGACTGAGTGTGTCTGCTCTCGCTCTCTCTCTCTCTCTCTCTCTGTGGGTCTGTGACCTGCTGCTGTCTGTGTCTCTCTCTCTCTCTCTGACCTGGTCTGAGAGTCTCTGTCTGGCTCCTTCAGCTCCCTCTGGCGGTCACAGTGTGTGTGTGTGTGTGTGTGTGTGTGTGTATGTGTGTGTGTGTATGTGTGTGTGGTAATTCACCAGCTCCTTCAGCTCCCTCTGGCGGTCACACAGCTGCTCATACATGCGCACTCCGACCTGCGTGCTCTCCAGCGTGGAGATGATCTGCAGTTGTGTGTCTTTGTTCTCGATGATGTTGTACTCCAACATCAGACACAGGATCTTCACACAAAACAATCACTTCAGTCACTTTAATTCTGCTACTACAAATACTACCACAACTACTACAGTAGTACTCATGCATGCAGGAGCTGATCCGCAGAAACCAAGTTGGACAGTTTGGGATCTTTGGGGGGAGTTAGTGGTGTTGAGTTTCATAGAAACTGATTTACTGTCAAACTTTTCCTCAGCTGTATTTTTCCCGTCCTGTTTCAAAGCAGGTGTATTTTACTCTATGTTCCAAAGGTGCAAAAGAAGTCCTCAGGCCAAGGGGCTGTTACCAAGCTCCTTTTCTGTGCTGTGATAAAACACCAAATTCTGTCATTTAAATCCAGTTCAAACACATCTGTGCACTTTAATTTAGAATTAGAGGTTGCACATTTTTCTCTGTTCTTGCAGCAAATATTTATCATTAGACCTGGTTTAAAGCCTGACCAGTATGGATTTTTGGGTGGTCAATACTGGTATTAGGGAGTAAAAAACTGTGATTGAGACATGTCTGCCGATATATACATAAAACATGGAAATGATTCCTCACATTTTGTTTTCAAACCCTTATGACAAAAGAAGGTTTTCAGTTTGAATGAAGTTTATTATAAATAACGATAAGCAACAAACACCAATGCACGTCACACTGCCGTCACTCAGACTAGCACTCGCCACGTGACATCGCTCAGCAATTTAAAAAATAGATTTTGGGCCCGCTTAGCTGACAACTTAGCAACCACTTATCTGTTGTCACTGCAAAATGCCCACTTTGGCTGAAAATGAATGACAGTTTGTCACTCCGCCTCTGTCTCTAATGTGACCAAGGGGTGATGGGGCCCAAGCCATGCTTGACAGCATTGTAAACAATGCAACTGGAGGGCCCTCTGTTGGACAACCCACATAATGACACCACTTCAAAGAGCCAAAGTGCTTTCCTGCACTGTTTAGTCACCAAAATAAAATTTTAATATCAGCAAAAACAACTGATAATATTGGCCAACCAGCTGGGCTCTGGTTTAGATTTTAAACATGAGGCTTTATTACAAGGCAGAGGACTGTCCTCCTGACAGGGAGGTTAAACTGGATTTTATGACTTCTGTGTCTCTTGCAGCCTTCTTTACTCCGTCCTCTTCTTTCTGCCTGTCAACCTTCTGGTCTCATGTCAAGTCAGATGGTGGACTTATCTTCAGGTGATTCTGGACTAAGTTGACACAGTCAAATGTGGAGAAATGTCACTGTGCAGAAGACATTCAGTCACGAACAGCAGAGTGTGTTCATCACTCCTGATGATAATGAAATGACCAATGAGCCGTCACACGGCTGGAGGTCCACAGAAGAACAGACTGCAGAGCTCCAACTGAGTAATACTCCTGGAAATAAGACCCTTTCCCCATAACATCACTGAGCTGTTCTCTGTGTGCTGAATAGATTCTCCAGCCTGATTAGGTTCCAGTCCCTGCACGGACTCCCTGAGGACATTTTAATTTTCACTTCTTGGCTGATGGTAGGACACGTACCTCCACCATGGTTTGGTTTCCACGCAGGGCGAGCAGCATGCAGGGCCCAAGTTTGTTCTCCGCCAGCGACAGGAGGAACTTCTTGGTCTTATAGCAGGAGCCCATTAAGATATGAACCTGGACAAGACAAGACTCTGGTCTCAGACACAATCACAGAACATCAATGTTCAAATGAGAAAACCCCAAACAAACAAACAAAGACAATTAATAATAATAATAAAAATAAAAAAAAACACTAGCACGGTCAACAAACCACAAGAAAACAAACACTTTTAATAAATGACAAACAGTCAAAACACAATCAATCAATCAAACAAACACTATCAATAAATCACAAACAAATCCCAGTTTCAAATCCCAGCCTGACCGTAAAATCACTAAGGGCCCTTGGGCAAAGCCCTTTATCCTCTAGTTGCTCCCAGTGTGTAATGAGTGTATGGCAGCACCCTGACACTGGGGTGAATGTAAGGCATTATTGTAAATCACTGAGTGTGTGATGCAGATGGAAAAGGGCTATATAAACGGTCCATTTAACATCTACAAACAAACACTGTCAAAAAATCACAAACAAACTGTCAAATCACAAACAAACAAACAAAGCCAATAAATCACAAACAAGCACATACTGACAAAAAATAAATAAATTCACAAACAAACACAGTCAATAAATCACAAACAAACAAACAAGGTCAATAAATCACAAAACAAGGTCAATAAATCACAAGCAAAGAAACACGGTCAATAAATCACAAACAAACAAAGAAACAAGGTCAATAAATCAAACAAATAAACAAACAAGGTCAATAAATCACAAACAAACAAAGAAACAAGGTCAATAAATCAAACAAACACTGTCAATAAATCACAAACAAAGAAACACGGTCAATAAATCACAAACAAAGAAACAGTCAATAAATCACAAACAAAAGAAACAGTCAATAAATCACAAATAAACAAAGAAACACGGTCAATAAATCACAAACAAATAAACAAACAAGGTCAATAAATCACAAACGGTCAATAAATCACAAACAAAGAAACAAACATGGTCAATAAATCACAAAGAAACACGGTCAATAAATCACAAAGAAACACGGTCAATAAATCACAAACAAACAAACAAGCAAGGTCAATAAATCACAAACTGTCAATAAACAAACATGATCAAATGATCACAAACAAACAAGCAAGGTCAATAAACAATCCAATCCAAAATAAGCTCAATTCGAATAAATCAATTACAAACACATCTAAAAAAAATGGTCAAATAAGCTTCACATAGTGAGACTAAAAACAGAGAGGGAGGGGCCAACATTTAGTGAACAGCTGTCAGAATCAAAATCCATCAAGATCTGAAGCAAAGGAACATTTTCTACGAATTGTGGACGGACAGTACAGACACTTTGGCATGAAATTAGCCCACTGAACCTTTTGACCGGATGATCTAAATAAGCTAAAAACACGTCACACGTCAGGTGACATGTTTATGTTACACAGTGATGTTCAGAATTATGATGGTGAACTGGTCCTAACCACGCAGAAAACTTAAAACTTGTCCAATCACATCCAACCAGGCCTCACACATCCTGACACCCAGCAAAGTTTGCCAGCTGAAGTTACAGCGCCCCCATCTGTCCGTTCTCCTCACAGTCACTGCAGTCTGATCATGTCATCATCTCTGGATGACATTTGTTCAAGTCAGATGTAAAAAGTATAAAATCTCCCTGCTGTCAGTTACATTTGGAAGACTAACTAAAGATTGATCCAAGGAGAATTAATGACAATGAGAACATTATTAGGAATTATACTTTAAAAAAAATGATTTACGGTGTTCTTTTGGCTTCTTTTGAATCCACCTTCGATGATCACAGGACAGTTTTAAGTATGAAGATGAAGGTGAGAATCAGCACATCCGAATATTATTACAATGCACTGCGCGCCGACAGAGTCCTCTATGTGGCTCCGGTGGGGGACTCCATTGTTCTGCTGGGGGACACACACATGGGCAATGACAAGAGACACTTGGATGCCGTCCGACTGAAGAATAAGTCCTTCCGGGACATGTTACCTCAGAGGACTCCAGGGGCAGTTGCAAGGTACTGACAGGCCTGAAAGGCGGCAATACTGAAGGCTCTGGGTGTGGAGGGACTGTCTGGATGAGACGTCTCTTCAACATTGCGTTGAGGTCTGGGACAGTGCCTAAGGCGTGTCAAACTGGGGTGATGGTCCCCATATATAAAAATGGGGACCAGAGAGTGTGTGATGGCAAGCTCCATCAGGTTGGATGGGGAGCAGCATTTTTAGATCTCTCCAGAGATGTTCAATTGGATTCAGGTCTTGTTGAGGTTTAGCAATGTCAAAACAGAACCCTAAATGCAGCCAGTAATCAAAAACAGAGATGAGGTGAATAAACAAGTTGATTTATTAATCCTAAACAAGTGAAGACAGCCAACAGACTATTGGAGTGCCATGGGGTACAGGAGTCCAAAATCAAACACACTACTAAATCCAACAGTGACAAACAATACAAACTAAGACAAAAATGAGGTGTGGGAAGAAGGGTCCAAAATTACACAAAAACTAGAGTTCAAACAATCAAAAACACGACGAAAGGCACAGAAGCACATAAGAAAAGGGGCAATCTCAGGGTTCTCACAACAAGGGAGCCAACATGAAGAAACCAGTGAGTGAACAAAGATACAGGTGTGACTTAAATACCAAACAAATGATGAACAAAATGTAAGACAGGTGTGTGAAAAAGTTAAAGGTCACCAACAGACAGGAAGGTGGTTAAAAAAAACCCAAAAGATACGGAAGGTGAAGAAAGGAAACAACATAATTAAATTACAAGAAAAGATGTCAAACCCTACAGAATCAAAATACAAATCCCAGTACACAAAACTATGGAACATAAAGGTGTAAGAAGTGCACCAAAACAAGTACAAAAAGGAGGTAATCAAATAAGGTACTAAATCAAGATCTCTAACAGAAAAGCAATGTGGGGCTCAGCATAGAAATAAAAGTGCTATCATAGGAAAATGAACATGAATATTAAGAACCACTGAGGAAGCAATCAAAATGCAAAGTCTGAGCTCTGTCTGGGCCACTCAAGGACATTCACAGAGTTGTCCTGAAGCCACTCCTTTGATATCTTGACTGTGTGTTTAGGGTCATTGTCCTGCTGAAAGATGAACCGTCGCCCCAGTCTGAGGTCAAGAGCGCTCTAGAGCAGGTTTTCATCAAGGATGTCTACATTGCTGCATTAATCTTTCCCTCAATCCTGACTAGTCTCCCAGTTCCTGCGGCTGAAAAACATCCCCACAACATGATGCTGCCACCACCATGCTTTACTGTAGGGATGGTCCTGGTTTCCTCCAAACATGACACCAAAGAGTTCAATCTTTGTCTCATCAGACCAGAGAGGTTTGTTTCTCCTGGTCTGACAGTCCTTCAGGTGCCTTTTGTCAAGCTCCAGGTGGGCTGCCATTTGCCTTTTACTAAGGAGTAGCTTCCGTCTGGCCACTCTACCATACAGGCCTGATTGGTGGATTGCTGCAGAGATGGTTGTCCTTCTGGAAGGTTCTCCTCTCTCCACAGAGGAATGCTGGAGCTCTGACAGAGTGACCATCGGGTTCTCTGTCACCTCCCTGAATAAGGTCCTTCTCCCCCGATCACTCAGTTTAGACGGGTGGCCAGCTCTAGGAAGAGTCATGGTGGATCAGAACTTCTTCCATTTACAGATGATGGAGCCCACTGTGCTCATTGGGACCTACAAAGCAGCAGAAATGTTTCTGTACCCTTAGATTTGTCCATGGAGACAATCCTTCATGCTTGGTTTGTGCTCTGACACTGTCAACTGTGGGACCTTATATGTAGACAGGTATGTGTCTTTCCAAATCATGTCCAATCAGAATCAGAATCAAATTTATTGCCAAGTAAGTTCACATATACAAAGAATTTGATCTGGTGTCACTGATGCATAAACAACAATAAGAAGAAAAGGAAAAAAAAAACTTCTGTAAGAAGTAAAGGTGTCAAAAGGTAAGTTTACTGTCAAATAGATACAGTAGAATGGGGCTGTGCAGGCCTGCAGATGAACAGTACAGGGAAGATCAGTTTGTACTTTGTGGGAGTGGAGGCAGGGTAAATGGGGGTCTCTGGCATTGTTTAAGTCTAGCTTCAGACAGAAAGAAGCCATTTTTGTGTCTTGAGGTTTTAGTCCTGATGGATCTCAGCTGCCTGCCAGAGGGGAGGGTAACAAAACGTTTGTGTCCTGGGTGGGAGGGATCGGCCACTATCTTCATTGCTTGCCTCAGGGACCTGGAGGTGTACACGTCCTGTAGGGATGACAGATTGCAGTTGATCACCTTCTCTGCTGTGTGGATGATACGCTGCAATCTGCTCCTATCCTTAGCAATGGCAGCAGCGTACCAGACGGTGATGGAGGAAGAGATGATTGACTCAATGATGGCAGTGTAGAAGTTCATCATCATTGTTTTTGGCAGGTTGAACTTCCTCATCTCCCACAGAAAGTACATCCTCTGCTTTGCTCTTCTGATGACGTCCTGGGTGATGGTCATCCCCAGATAATGGAAGAACTCTACAATGGTGACTGGGGAGTCATACAGAGTGATGGGGGTGGAAGTCAATCTACACTGTCTTGAGGGCATTGAGCTCCAGATTGTTCTGTTCTGCATCAGGACACCAGATGATCGATCTCCCGTCTCCAGGCCGAGTCGTTCCGTCAGAGATGAGTCTGATGAAGGTTGTATCATCCATGAAATTCAGGAGCTTTACAGACTGGTGGCTAGAGCTGCAGCTGTTGGTGTACAGAAGAGTACAGGGGAAAGAACACAGCCTTGGGGAGATCTGGCAGTGATGGTCCGTGTGTGTTGGAGACGTGCCCCCCCAGCTTCACGTGCTGCCTTTTGTTGTACAGGAAGTAAGTGATCGGGCATAGCAAGCTGAGAGAGTCCTGCAGCAGAGCCGGGATGATTGTATTGAAAGCAGAGCTGAAGTCCACAAACAGAATCCTGGCGTAGGATCCTGGGGAGTCCAGATGCTGAGGTGGAGGGCCATGTTGACAGCATGGTCAACCGACCTGTTGGCTCTGTAGGTGAACTGCAAGGGATCCAGATGGGGATCAGAGATGGCCTTTAAGTGTTTGAGGACAAGGCTTGAAGGTCTTCATCATCACCACAGAGGTTAGGGCAACAGGTCTGTCGTCATTAAGGCCTGTCATCCATTTTACATTGATTCTTATGGGAAAATTGGTTTCAGTTTAACAACAACATTTAGGCATGAATTAGGTTCTAAAACTGAGATTCTACTAGAATAGAATGTCTGTCATTGTGCATGTAAGCACAACAAAATTAAACATTCAATATCCCCTCAGGATGCACGTACACATAATAAATAAACCCAAAAATGATACTAAAATAACTACAATAATACTATGACTAAAAAAAATTCATCCTCACACAGTGCGGCAATCGCATAAAAAATGATTGTACAACAGTATTTTTGCATGAATGGCTCTTGCAACACAGCTATTTTTCATTCTGTTTGTTTTTGTTATCAATGACCTGTATATTTACTGTATATTCACTCAGTGTGTGAATGGTTTAAATATTTGAAACAGTTTGAACGGTTTGAATGTTCACGTGGACTGCAGCTTTCGCTTTAGCTGCTGAACCAAAACAACGCACAGCAGCGGGTTAGCACCCCAGTCAAAGGGTGCAGATTGTTTTGGTACTCGTTCCTACGTAAATCTGGGTGTGGAGATACACAAATAGTGTGCCGTAGCGACCAGGAACCGCGGCGGTGTGATTGGACAACTCACCATACTAGCAAACAACTCTCCGTCATCATCACAGGCCAAGCCTCCTGGACTGTAGAGCTGGAACCAGCCATCTTTGCCTGAGCGCACGCTGAGTAAGCACGAGTGGACCTTAAAAGCACACGCCAGAAGAGTCACGGAGCATCAAAGCATGTCTCACAGAGACAAGGACACTTTTTTTAATATCTGGACTAACTCCGGGGTTAAAACACACACTCACCTCCTGCCGTGGGTCCTCAGCAAACCTCTGTATAACATACTTCAGTTCCCTGTCCAGACAGACACAGAGATGCCAGTGTTAAGACCAAAATCTTCCCAAACATCATGACCTTTGTTACCAAACAAAAACCATCAGGAGCCAAATGTCTGAAGGCTGAATGAAAGTTTGTGGAGGCACGGTTTTATTTAAACAAAATCTAAGATGAAGCCCACAGTGAAACCAAATCTTTACCACATAATAAAAATACCAAAACCAATTATTTATTGGTTGTGTTTCGTCTTCAAAGCAGACTTTTTGGACACCTCAGTCAGGCATGTTCGCGGAGACATTCCTGTCACAATAATTCACAAACATGACCTCAGCCGCAGTGACGGGACGTCCCTTTGGTTACTGCTTTTTAAGTCTCTGGGTCCGGCCTGTTTCTGGGATTAAAGCCCCGAGCAGCTCGTCTCCAGGGGACCCAAGTGATTAAGTCAGTGTTTGATCTTCATCACGTTTGAGGTACTTACTTTGTGAATTTGGCGTGAGCCAGCGCTCTAGAGAGAGGGGGAAGAAAAAGAAGAAGAATTAGACATCAAAGGCAAAGCAGACTGTCAACGTGACGTAAATCAGTTCCTGGAACAGACAGAAGGCGCTGAGGTTCAAGGAAGTCCAGGTCATTCCTCAGCTCTGTTTGGACATTCCTCTTCTTTGTAACATCAAAGACCACTGCAGGCAAACACTTCCTCAACGCATCACACACACACATGCACACACACACAGCCCCAAAGATTTATAGAAAACAGAATTTTGATTTTAAAAATAATGTGGTTTTTCCTTAAAAAGAACAGCCTAAAAACACAACTCTTTATTTGCCATCCAGGAAACAAGTCAGTTCCAGAGTGTGACGAACACAGTGACACGTGGCACCAGCACACACTCCCAGACCACAGACCTGATCATGTTCAGAGTTCCACGAACCTCCAAACTGCACAATCTCAAGTAGAACATTTTAAATATGCTTAATGGAAATGTGGACTTTCAAAAAACACAAATCAGTATTTTAAAAAAGAACTTACACTCACATTAGGGCGGCTTTTCAGGCAATTCAAAAAAGCAGACTTGTCAGCGTGCGCGTGCACATGTGCAGTGACTAGTCTGCATGTTTGTGCACATGTGCAGTGACTCGTCTGCATGCACAGACTCGCCAGCGTGTGCACATGTGCAGTGACTCGTCAGCATGTTTGTGCACATGTGCAGTGACTCGTCAGCATGTGTCTGTACATGTGCAGTGACTCATCAGCAAGCACAGACTCGTCAGCGTGCACATGTGCAGTGACTCGTCAGAGTGCGTGTTCATCTTGAGGTGAGGGAGTATTGTTGCCTCCTACTGACGACTGAATCCACTGACTGGTTAACAGTAGCTCAGGTGAGACTCCTCAGTTTGGAAAACAACAAAGCGTCCGTGTGTCCTCCTAATGAAGCTCGCGGCCAGACAGCACTTCCCAACAGCCAATTACAGCCCCCAGGAGGCGTGGTGAAGTGTCTGTCTTACGTCAACCCTGAGGCCCTCACAGGACAAGTTCACATCCCCAGACACAGCAGGGAGCCACAGGAGGAGGCACAGGGGGAGGAAGGAGAACTGACAGCTGGGATCCTGGTGACGCACGAACGTGCAGCCCAAAGAGGACGCCAACGATGGATGGAAGAGTGTTGACTCAGCTGACACAAGGTTACATCATGGTTATAAAAAATAAATAAAAACCTGTTGCTTGAATAAACAGAGACCAAGTAGTGCAGGTAGCACCATGAGCAGTGACTCAGGGTGTCGATTCAGCATCAAAACCTGAAGTGAGATTCCAGCTGGACTCCTCCATCAATTGATGACTGAGGACATTTACTCCCCATGTTAATTACAGTCCTCTCATAGAACACACAAAACCTGCTGCAGACACCTGACCGGAGAGATTGGGGGGGGATCACTGGGATCCCATTATTGATTGAGCAGCATCAACTCAGAACATGGCGCCACTTTGGTTCCAACTGCGCTGAACTACTGAATGAACCTTTACTGTTTTCAACATTTTTTTTAAATCATTTAACCACAAACAGCAACACATCCAGGTACAGATGCCATAAAAATAAATATAAAAATAGTTAAGCTATCAAATTTACAATTTATGAAGACTTATTTAATTTAAAGCCTGATTATTTTTATTACGTATTATTTTTTTTTGGCTCTCACTGCGGTATTGTATCACTTCCTGTTCCGGAGCACTGCGGTGTTTTTCTGTATCTGTTAGCTGTTTAATCTGCGCAGTTAGATTGATCTAGTTATCTAGATTACGATTTGTTTCCCAGTGTAATCTTTACGTGCCTTAACTAAAGCACTCCTTCTGCTGAATCACCTCTAAATTATTTACACATTATTCACTTTGCGTGTTTTTAGGAATCCGCTAGCTTAGCGTAGCTACTAGCTCTTAGCCGATATAGCATGGCGGCTTCTCCTGTCTCTCCCGCACTTTTCTGCTCTGGGTGTGAAATGTTTAGTTATTCCTCGGCCTCCTTTAGCAGTAACGGTACTTGTAATAAGTGTAGCTTATTCGTAGCTTTGGAGGCCAGGCTGGGCGAATTGGAGACTCGGCTCCGCACCGTGGAAAATTCTACAGCTAGCCAGGCCCCTGTAGTCGGTGCGGACCAAGGTAGCTTAGCCGCCGTTAGTTACCCCCTGGCAGATCCCGAGCAGCCGGGAAAGCAGGCTGACTGGGTGACTGTGAGGAGGAAGCGTAGCCCTAAACAGAAGCCCCGTGTACACCGCCAACCCGTTCACATCTCTAACCGTTTTTCCCCACTCGACGACACACCCGCCGAGGATCAAACTCTGGTTATTGGCGACTCTGTTTTGCGAAATGTGAAGTTAGCGATACCAGCAACCATAGTCAATTGTCTTCCGGGGGCCAGAGCAGGCGACACTGAAGGAAATTTGAAACTGCTGGCTAAGGCTAAGCATAAATTTGGTAAGATTGTAATTCACGTCGGCAGTAATGACACCCGGTTACGCCAATCGGAGGTCACTAAAATTAACATTAAATCGGTGTGTAACTTTGCAAAAACAATGTCGGACTCTGTAGTTTTCTCTGGGCCCCTCCCCAATCAGACCGGGAGTGACATGTTTAGCCGCATGTTCTCCTTGAATTGCTGGCTGTCTGAGTGGTGTCCAAAAAATGAGGTGGGCTTCATAGATAATTGGCAAAGCTTCTGGGGAAAACCTGGTCTTGTTAGGAGAGACGGCATCCATCCCACTTTGGATGGAGCAGCTCTCATTTCTAGAAATCTGGCCAATTTTCTTAAATCCTCCAAACCGTGACTATCCAGGGTTGGGACCAGGAAGCAGAGTTGTAGTCTTACACACCTCTCTGCAGCTTCTCTGCCCCTGCCATCCCCTCATTACCCCATCCCCGTAGAGACGGTGCCTGCTCCCAGACTACCAATAACCAGCAAAAATCTATTTAAGCATAAAAATTCAAAAAGAAAAAATAATATAGCACCTTCAACTGCACCACAGACTAAAACAGTTAAATGTGGTCTATTAAACATTAGGTCTCTCTCTTCTAAGTCCCTGTTGGTAAATGATATAATAATTGATCAACATATTGATTTATTCTGCCTTACAGAAACCTGGTTACAGCAGGATGAATATGTTAGTTTAAATGAGTCAACACCCCCGAGTCACACTAACTGTCAGAATGCTCGTAGCACGGGCCGGGGCGGAGGATTAGCAGCAATCTTCCATTCCAGCTTATTAATTAATCAAAAACCCAGACAGAGCTTTAATTCATTTGAAAGCTTGACTCTTAGTCTTGTCCATCCAAATTGGAAGTCCCAAAAACCAGTTTTATTTGTTATTATCTATCGTCCACCTGGTCGTTACTGTGAGTTTCTCTGTGAATTTTCAGACCTTTTGTCTGACTTAGTGCTTAGCTCAGATAAGATACTTATAGTGGGCGATTTTAACATCCACACAGATGCTGAGAATGACAGCCTCAACACTGCATTTAATCTATTATTAGACTCTATTGGCTTTGCTCAAAAAGTAAATGAGTCCACCCACCACTTTAATCATATCTTAGATCTTGTTCTGACTTATGGTATGGAAATAGAAGACTTAACAGTATTCCCTGAAAACTCCCTTCTGTCTGATCATTTCTTAATAACATTTACATTTACTCTGATGGACTACCCAGCAGTGGGGAATAAGTTTCATTACACTAGAAGTCTTTCAGAAAGCGCTGTAACTAGGTTTAAGGATATGATTCCTTCTTTATGTTCTCTAATGCCATATACCAACACAGTGCAGAGTAGCTACCTAAACTCTGTAAGTGAGATAGAGTATCTCGTCAATAGTTTTACATCCTCATTGAAGACAACTTTGGATGCTGTAGCTCCTCTAAAAAAGAGAGCTTTAAATCAGAAGTGCCTGACTCCGTGGTATAACTCACAAACTCGTAGCTTAAAGCAGATAACCCGTAAGTTGGAGAGGAAATGGCGTCTCACTAATTTAGAAGATCTTCACTTAGCCTGGAAAAAGAGTCTGTTGCTCTATAAAAAAGCCCTCCGTAAAGCTAGGACATCTTTCTACTCATCACTAGTAATGACTTCATGACTTTCTTTGCTAACAAAATTTTGACTATTAGAGAAAAAATTACTCATAACCATCCCAAAGATGTATCGTTACCTGTGGCTGCTTTCAGTGATGCCGGTATTTGGTTAGACTCTTTCTCTCCGATTGTTCTGTCTGAGTTATTTTCATTAGTTACTTCATCCAAACCATCAACATGTTTATTGGACCCCATTCCTGCCAGGCTGCTCAAGGAAGTCCTACCATTATTTAATGCTTCAATCTTAAATATGATCAATCTATCTTTGTTAGTTGGTTATGTACCACAGGCCTTTAAGGTGGCAGTAATTAAACCATTACTTAAAAAGCCATCACTTGACCCAGCTATCTTAGCTAATTATAGGCCAATCTCCAACCTTCCTTTTCTCTCAAAGATTCTTGAGAGGGTAGTTGGAAAACAGCTAACTGATCACCTGCAGAGGAATGGTCTATTTGAAGAGTTTCAGTCAGGTTTTAGAATTCATCATAGTACAGAAACAGCATTAGTGAAGGTTACAAATGATCTTCTTATGGCTTCGGACAGTGGACTTATCTCTGTGCTTGTTCTGTTGGATCTCAGTGCTGCTTTTGATACTGTTGACCATAAAATTTTATTACAGAGATTAGAGCATGTCATAGGTATTAAAGGCACTGCGCTGCGGTGGTTTGAATCATATTTGTCTAATAGATTACAGTTTGTTCATGTAAATGGGGAATCTTCTTCACAGACTAAAGTTAATTATGGAGTTCCACAAGGTTCTGTGCTAGGACCAATTTTATTCACTTTATACATGCTTCCCTTAGGCAGTATTATTAGACGGTATTGCTTAAATTTTCATTGTTACGCAGATGATACCCAGCTTTATCTATCCATGAAGCCAGAGGATACACGCCAATTAGCTAAACTGCAGGATTGTCTTACAGACATAAAGACATGGATGACCTCTAATTTCCTGCTTTTAAACTCAGATAAAACTGAAGTTATTGTACTTGGCCCCACAAATCTTAGAAGCATGGTGTCTAACCAGATCGTTACTCTGGATGGCATTTCCCTGATCTCTAGTAATACTGTGAGAAATCTTGGAGTCATTTTTGATCAGGATATGTCATTCAAAGCGAATATTAAACAAATATGTAGGACTGCCTTTTTGCATTTACGCAATATCTCTAAAATCAGAAAGGTCTTGTCTCAGAGTGATGCTGAAAAACTAATTCATGCATTTATTTCCTCTAGGCTGGACTATTGTAATTCATTATTATCAGGTTGTCCTAAAAGTTCCCTAAAAAGCCTTCAGTTGGTTCAGAATGCTGCAGCTAGAGTACTGACGGGGACTAGCAGGAGAGAGCATATCTCACCCGTGTTGGCCTCTCTTCATTGGCTTCCTGTTAATTCTAGAATAGAATTTAAAATTCTTCTTCTTACTTATAAGGTTTTGAATAATCAGGTCCCATCTTATCTTAGGGACCTCGTAGTATCATATTACCCCATTAGAGCGCTTCGCTCTCAGACTACGGGCTTACTTGTAGTTCCTAGGGTTTGTAAGAGTAGAATGGGAGGCAGAGCCTTCAGCTTTCAGGCTCCTCTCCTGTGGAACCAGCTCCCAATTCAGATCAGGGAGACAGATACCCTCTCTACTTTTAAGATTAGGCTTAAAACTTTCCTTTTCGCTAAGGCTTATAGTTAGGGCTGGATCGGGTGACCCTGGACCATCCCTTGGTTATGTTGCTTTAGACGTAGACTGTGGGGGGGTTCCCATGATGCACTGTTTCTTTCTCTTTTTGCTCCGTATGCATCACTCTGCATTTAATCATTAGTGATCGATCTCTGCCCCCCTTCTCGGCATGTCTTTTTCCTGGTTCTTTCCCTCAGCCCCAACCAGTCTCAGCAGAAGACTGCCCCTCCCTGAGCCTGGTTCTGCTGGAGGTTTCTTCCTGTTAAAAGGGAGTTTTTCCTTCCCACTGTGGCCAAGTGCTTGCTCATAGGGGGTCGTTTTGACCGTTGGGGTTTTTCATAATTATTGTATGGCCTTGCCTTACAATATGGAGCGCCTTGGGGCAACTGTTTGTTGTGATTTGGCGCTATATAAGAAAAAAGTTGATTGATTGATTGATTGATCACTAATTGAAGAAAATAAGAACAACCCCAGGTTTCTTTTCAGCACTGTAGCCAGGCTGACAAAGAGTCAGAGCTCTATTGAGCTGAGTATTCCATTAACTTTAACTAGTAATGACTTCATGACTTTCTTTGCTAACAAAATTTTAACTATTAGAGAAAAAATTACTCATAACCATCCCAAAGACGTATCGTTATCTTTGGCTGCTTTCAGTGATGCCGGTATTTGGTTAGACTCTTTCTCTCCGATTGTTCTGTCTGAGTTATTTTCATTAGTTACTTCATCCAAACCATCAACATGTTTATTAGACCCCATTCCTACCAGGCTGCTCAAGGAAGCCCTACCATTATTTAATGCTTCGATCTTAAATATGATCAATCTATCTTTGTTAGTTGGCTATGTACCACAGGCTTTTAAGGTGGCAGTAATTAAACCATTACTTAAAAAGCCATCACTTGACCCAGCTATCTTAGCTAATTATAGGCCAATCTCCAACCTTCCTTTTCTCTCAAAAATTCTTGAAAGGGTAGTTGTAAAACAGCTAACTGATCATCTGCAGAGGAATGGTCTATTTGAAGAGTTTCAGTCAGGTTTTAGAATTCATCATAGTACAGAAACAACATTAGTGAAGGTTACAAATGATCTTCTTATGGCCTCAGACAGTGGACTCATCTCTGAATCATATTTGTCTAATAGATTACAATTTGTTCATGTAAATGGGGAATCTTCTTCACAGACTAAAGTTAATTATGGAGTTCCACAAGGTTCTGTGCTAGGACCAATTTTATTCACTTTATACATGCTTCCCTTAGGCAGTATTATTAGACGGTATTGCTTAAATTTTCATTGTTACGCAGATGATACCCAGCTTTATCTATCCATGAAGCCAGAGGACACACACCAATTAGCTAAACTGCAGGATTGTCTTACAGACATAAAGACATGGATGACCTCTAATTTCCTGCTTTTAAACTCAGATAAAACTGACGTTATTGTACTTGGCCCCACAAATCTTAGAAACATGGTGTCTAACCAGATCCTTACTCTGGATGGCATTACCCTGACCTCTAGTAATACTGTGAGAAATCTTGGAGTCATTTTTGATCAGGATATGTCATTCAAAGCGCATATTAAACAAATATGTAGGACTGCTTTTTTGCATTTATGCAATATCTCTAAAATCAGAAAGGTCTTGTCTCAGAGTGATGCTGAAAAACTAATTCATGCATTTATTTCCTCTAGGCTGGACTATTGTAATTCATTATTATCACGTTGTCCTAAAAGTTCCCTAAAAAGCCTTCAGTTGGTTCAGAATGCTGCAGCTAGAGTACTGACGGGGACTAGCAGGAGAGAGCATATCTCACCCGTGTTGGCCTCTCTTCATTGGCTTCCTGTTAATTCTAGAATAGAATTTAAAATTCTTCTTCTTACTTATAAGGTTTTGAATAATCAGGTCCCATCTTATCTTAGGGACCTCGTAGTACCATATCACCCCAATAGAGCGCTTCGCTCTCAGACTGCAGGCTTACTTGTAGTTCCTAGGGTTTGTAAGAGTAGAATGGGAGGCAGAGCCTTCAGCTTTCAGGCTCCTCTCCTGTGGAACCAGCTCCCAATTCAGATCAGGGAGACAGACACCCTCTCTACTTTTAAGATTAGGCTTAAAACTTTCCTTTTTGCTAAAGCTTATAGTTAGGGCTGGATCAGGTGACCCTGAACCATCCCTTAGTTATGCTGCTATAGACGTAGACTGCTGGGGGGTTCCCATGATGCACTGTTTCTTTCTCTTTTTGCTCTGTATGCACCACTCTGCATTTAATCATTAGTGATCGATCTCTGCTCCCCTCCACAGCATGTCTTTTTCCTGGTTCTCTCCCTCAGCCCCAACAGAAGACTGCCCCTCCCTGAGCCTGGTTCTGCTGGAGGTTTCTTCCTGTTAAAAGGGAGTTTTTCCTTCCCACTGTAGCCAAGTGCTTGCTCACAGGGGGTCGTTTTGACCGTTGGGGTTTTACATAATTATTGTATGGCCTTGCCTTACAATATAAAGCCCCTTGGGGCAACTGTTTGTTGTGATTTGGCGCTATATAAAAAAATTGATTGATTGATTTATGCAGCTGCTGCTCTTTAACTCTGTGTCTTGCAATGACGTGTGTGACAGGTTTAAAGTTCTCCATCTCTGGATTATGCTTTATTATGAAGTAATTTGACCCTCAACAAGCTTTTCTTTCTACAATCATCACCTTCAAATCAAAGGTAAGCTAAACAATTTCCTCTTTTTTTGACTCCGTGCTGTAAATTTGCAGACTTTTCTGCCAAGTGTATGTGATCCCGAAACGTAATCAGCGTGCACACTGCAAAAACTATCAAAATATGATGGGAGAGGAAGGAGTGAAAGCAGAAAAGTGTCAAATCACAGCCTTTTGCTGTGTCTGATTTAACAGGTGCACGTCAGGCTGTGGGTTGGAGTCTGAATACGGTGTGAAAAAATAAACAGTTGAGATTTTAATCACGTAAATGACTCCGGTCCCACATGCGAGGGGTTTTTAATGGGAATACATTGTGATTGGACGATGTGACCAAAAAATCCATTATAAAAAATCCGTTATATATGGTGTTTATTACCTGGAAAACAACACAAAAACAAATACTTTTTTTGTCTGGTGACTGTGAATATCTGGTTTATACGACGATGGTTTAGGTGGGTTTTACGGTACATGGGACTGAACAATAAATTTACCTCTCAAAGATTTGACGATGAAGTCGCTTTCATCCCTACACGGCTGACTTTACCTTCCCAAATTTTTCTTCTGTTCGGATCAGAAGGGAATCTGTATCTTGCTCACAAGATACAGAACCCCACTCACACGGAGCGTCACCCACTCCACGTGCACATGGCACATCACCAGAAGGATCGCTGAACCATCACGTCCTCTCCCTATTTCTTGGCTAAAAGCTTAAATCTGTCAGTTATAACTCATACAGGTCGATGACTATGTGTCTCCTCATCGTTTTGTGTTTTTGTTGCTACAGCAATGCAGCTGTGCACACTTTGACTCACCCACTTTGACTGTGACTCATTTTTACTGTACATCACTGACTTAAGTGACTCGTTTTTTTTGTGCTGCAGCAAACCAGATCACCATAGCAACAGTGACTTGATTGCATATTAATGAGATCACAGTGTCAGTGAGCATAAAGTCATATTTTGGCTCACTGAGACATCATTACTTGAGCTGTGAACAAAAAGTTGACATCCAATAACTGACTCCAACCTGCTGGGTTTCAGATGACCGAATGTCGTCCACAACCACGACGTCAGTACAGAGTCCCACATTTTACATACACAGAACCAGTCAAATGTTTGGACACATTTTCCCATTTAGGAAAATGGGTTCAAGAGTGTGCCCAAACTTTTGTCTGGTACATACAGTAGTGTTCAGAATAATAGTGCTATGTCACGAAAAACATTAATCCAAGTTTTGAGTATATTTCTTATTTTTACATGGGAAACAAGGTACCAGTAGATTCAGTAGATTCTCACAAATCCAACAAGACCAAGCATTCATGATATGCACACTCTTAAGGCTATGAAATTGAGCTATTAGTAACAAAAAAAAAAAAAAAAAAAAAAGTAGAAAGGGGGTGTTCACAATAATAGTAGTGTGGCATTCAGTCAGTGAGTTCGTCAATTTTGTGGAACAAACAGGTGTGAATCAGGTGTCCCCTATTTAAGGATGAAGCCAGCACCCGTTGAATATGCTTTTCTCTTTGAAAGCCTGAGGAAAATGGGACATTCAAGACACTGTTCAGAAGAACAGCGTAGTTTGATTAAAAAGTTGATTGGAGAGGGGAAAACTTATACGCAGGTGCAAAAAATTATAGGCTGTTCATCTACAATGATCTCCAATGCTTTAAAATGGACAAAAAAAACAGAGACGCATGAAAGAAAATGGAAAACAACCATCAAAATGGATAGAAGAATAACCAGAATGGCAAAGGCTCACCCACTGATCAGCTCCAGGATGATCAAAGACAGCCTGGAGTTACCTGTAAGTGCTGTGACAGTTAGAAGATGCCTGTGTGAAGTTAATTTATTTGCAAGAATCACCCACAAAGTCCCTCTGTTAAATAAAAGACGTGCAGAAGAGGTTACAATTTGCCAAAGAACACATCAACTGGCCTAAAGAGAAATGGAGGAATATTTTGTGGACTGATGAGAGTAAAATTGTTCTTTTTGGGTCCAAGGGCCGCAGACAGTTTGTGAGACAACCCCCAAACTCTGAATTCAAGCCACAGTTCACAGTGAAGACAGTGAAGCATGGTGGTGCAAGCATCATGATATGGGCATGTTTCTCCTACTATGGTGTTGGGCATATATATCGCATACCAAGTATCATGGATCAGTTTGGATATGTCAAAATACTTGAAGAGGTCATGTTGCCTTATGCTGAAGAGGACATGCCCTTGAAATGGGTGTTTCAACAAGACAATGACCCCAAGCACACTAGTAAACGAGCAAAACCTTGGTTCCAAACCAACAAAATTAATGCCTTGCAGATGTGAAGAAATCATGAAAAACTGTGGTTATACAACTAAATACTAGTTTAGTAATTCACAGGATTGCTAAAAAAAAAAGCAGTTTGAACATAATAGTTTTGAGTTTGTAGTGTCAACAGCAGATGCTACTATTATTGTGAACACCCCCTTTTCTACTTTTTTTTTTTTTTTTTTTTTTTTTTTTACAAATACCCCAATTTCATAGCCTTAAGAGTGTGCATATCATGAATGCTTGGTCTTGTTGGATTTGTGAGCATCTACTGAATCTACTGGTACCTTGTTTCCCATGTAACAATAAGAAATATACTCAAAACCTGGATTAATCTTTTTAGTCACATAGCACTACTATTATTCTGAATACTACTGTATACGTATATGTATATAAAGGCTTATTGAGTGTTGTTAGAAGGAAAGGTGATGTAACACAGTGGTAAACATACCACTGTCCCAGTTTTTTTTTAAATGTGTTGCAGGCATCCATTTCAAAATGAGCAAATATTTGCACAAAAACAATAAAATTTATCAATTTGAACATTAAATATCTTGTCTTTGTGGTGTATTGAATTGAGCATAGGTTGAAGAGGATTTGCAAATCAGTGTATTCTGTTTTTATTTACATTTCATACAACGTCCCAACTTCACTGGAATTGGGGTTGTGGGTGTATATATCAAAGCAGGGTAAGCAATTTGGTAGAATCGGAGACTCTACTAGTAGAGTCTCCGATTCTACCAAGCCATTCATTATCATGACCTGATGATATCGACATAGAATGACAGGAATACCTTACTGTTGAAATTACAGAAACATTCGTCATTATCAACTTCACATTAGAACCACACCATGCTGATGTGATCACAGTAAGAAAGTAAGAACTTGTAAATCAAACTCTACTAGTAGAGTTTCCAAGTGGAGTCTCTACTGAGATTCTGCCAGGAGACTCCGATCGGAGACTCTACTAGTAGAATCTCCCGTTCTACCAAATCACAGTTTCTACTTTGACACACACACACACACACACACACACACACACACACACACACACACACACACACACACACACACACACATATATATATATATATATATATATATATATATACAGTGGGGAAAATAAGTATTTTTGCAGTTTTGCAGGTTTTCCCACCTACAAAGAAATGAGAGGTCTGTAATTTTTATCGTAGGCACACGTCAACTGTGAGAGACAGAATCTTAAAAAAAAAAAAAAATCCAGTAAATCACATTGTATGAGTTTTAAATAAATAATTTGCATTTTATTGCATAAAATAAGTATTTGAACACCTACCAACCAGCAAGAATTCTGGCTCACACGGACCTGTTAATTTTTCTTTAAGAAGCCCTCTTATTCTGCACTCTTTACCTGTATTAATTGCACTTGTTTGAACTTGTTACCTGTATAAAAGACACCTGTTCATACACTCAGTCAATCACACTCCAACCTGTCCACCATAGCCAAGACCAAAGAGCTGTCTGAGGACACCAGGGACAAAACTGTAGACCTGCACAAGGCTGGGATGGACTACAGGACAACAGGCAAGCAGCTTGGTAGAAGACAACAACTGTTATGATTATTTACATTATTTATGATTCTAAGAAAGCTCAGAACGACACAGGAGGACCTGGTCAATGACGTGAAGAGAGCTGGGACCAGTCACAAAGATTACATTAGTAACACATGATGCTGTCATGGTTTAAAATCCTGCAGGGCAGCAAGGTCCCCCTGCTCAAGCCAGCACATGTCCAGGCCCGTTTGAAGTTCACCAGTGACCATCTGGATGATCCAGAGGAGACATGGGAGAAGGTCATGTGGTCAGATGAGACCAGAATAGAGCTTTTTGGAATCAACTCCACTTACCATGTTTAGAGGATGAGAACAACCCCAAGAAAACCATCCTGACCGTGAAGCATGGGGGTGGAAACATCATACTCTGGGGGTGCTCTTCTGCAAAGGGGACAGGATGACTGCACTGTATTGAAGGGAGGATGGATGGGGTCATGTATTGCGAGATTTTGGCAAACAACCTCATTCCCTCAGTAGGAGCATTGAAGATGGGTCATGGCTGGATCTTCCAGCATGACAATGACCCCATACACACAGCCAGGGCAACTAAGGAGGGGCTCCGTAAGAAGCACTTCAAGGTCCTGTACTGACCTGGCCAGTCTCCAGACCTGAACTCAATAGAAAATCTTTGGAGGGAGCTGAAACTCCAAACCTGAAAGATTTGGAGAATATCTGGACTGGACCAAAATCCCTGCTGTAGTGTGTGAAAACTTGGTCAAGAACTACAGGAAACGTCTGACCTCTGTAATGGCAGACAAATGTTTCTGTACCAATTGTTAAGCTCTGTTTTTCTAGGGGGTCAAATACTTATTTCATGCAATAAAATGCAAATTAATTATTTAAAAATCATACAATGTGATTTTCTGGATTTTTTTAAGATTCTGTCTCTCACAGTTGAAGTGTACCTACAATAAATATTACAGACCTCTCCATTCTTTGTAGGTGGGAAAACCTGCAAAACTGACAGGGGGTCAAATACTTATTTTCCCCACTGTGTGTGTGTGATATATATATATATATATATATATATATATATATACACGCACGCACGCACACACATATGTGTGTATGTATGTATATATTTATACATACATTTCATTTCATTTCCATTTATTTGTACAAGGACAGCATACAATTGCATTATGCTCATCAAGCAGAGATGTTTGTACCAGATTGTAGCCGCAACAGCTAATTTCCATCTGTAGTCCTTGAGGGTCAGGGGGATACACATAGGGCTATTAAATATACTCAACAAAAATATAAATGCAACACTTTTGGTTTTGCTCCCATTTTGTATGAGATGAACTCAAAGATCTAAAACTTTTTCCACATACACAATATCACCATTTCCCTCAAATATTGTTCACAAACCAGTCTAAATCTGTGATAGTGAGCACTTCTCCTTTGCTGAGATAATCCATCCCACCTCACAGGTGTGCCATATCAAGATGCTGATTAGACACCATGATTAGTGCACAGGTGTGCCTTAGACTGTCCACAATAAAAGGCCACTCTGAAAGGTGCAGTTTTATCACACAGCACAATGCCACAGATGTCGCAAGATTTGAGGGAGCGTGCAATTGGCATGCTGACAGCAGGAATGTCAACCAGAGCTGCTGCTCGTGTATTGAATGTTCATTTCTCTACCATAAGTCGTCTCCAAAAGCGTTTCAGAGAATTTGGCAGTACATCCAACCAGCCTCACAACCGCAGACCACGTGTAAGCACACCAGCCCAGGACCTCCACATCCAGCATGTTCACCTCCAAGATCGTCTGAGACCAGCCACTTGGACAGCTGCTGAAACAATCGGTTTACATAACCAAAGAACTTCTGCACAAACTGTCAGAAACCGTCTCAGGGAAGCTCATCTGCATGCTTGTCGTCTTCATCGGGGTCTCGACCTGACTCCAGTTCGTCGTCGTAACCAACTTGAGTGGGCAAATGCTCACATTCGCTGGTGTTTGGCACGTTGGAGAGGTGTTCTCTTCACGGATGATGCAAAGGAGATGTGTTGCACTGCATGAGGCAAATGGTGTTCACACCAGATACTGACTGGTATCCCCCCCCCCCCCATGAAACAAAACTGCACCTTTCAGAGTGGCCTTTTATTGTGGGCAGTCTAAGGCACACCTGTGCACTAATCATGGTGACTAATCAGCATCTTGATATGGCACACCTGTGAGGTGGGATGGATTATCTCAGCAAAGGAGAAGTGCTCACTATCACAGATTTCGACTGGTTTGTGAACAATATTTGAGGGAAATGGTGATATTGTGTATGTAGAAAAAGTTTTAGATCTTTGAGTTCATCTCATACAAAATGGGAGCAAAACCAAAAGTGTTGCGTTTATATTTTTGTTGAGTGTACATCACAAACAAACCTACAAAATATATAATACTAAATTCATAAAATATATAATATAAATAATATAATATATAATAAAATAAAATAATATATAAATTCACTCTTACGTCATTCATTTCTAAAATACTGTGCCATATCAAAACATTTAAAACAACCATTCATAATTCATCCCTGTCACTCATAACATGCAGCATCAAAACATCAAAATTGTCAAGACATTCATAAATTCATCTAAACCTCTCAATTACTGTACAATACCAAAACACTTGTAAAAGATATTCACCCTTCATGCAGTTCATCTCTCAATTTCTATATAGAATCAGAATACTTATTACACATGTTCAGTGTTACCTTTAACAGTGCTATATATTTAGTGCCTACATCTTTGGTTTTGAAGAAGCCATGATTTTACCTTTACAGAAAATGTCTTAAAGTCTGGTTGTGTTTTTATTTCTGCAAATGCAGTCTTACATATGGGAATGGTACACTGCCTCCGAGTGGTTGCTCTTGTTTACCCTTGTTGTTGTATCAGAGGACAGGTGAATGAAGTTCTTGAGAGGTACACACACACACAGACAGAGATTTTGTCATGGAAAGCAACGTGGAGTGCCAGAGGACAAGCCCAGCTCTCCACAATTTCTCTTATACTCACTCGACTGATAAGCACTGAAAGCCGAGATAGGCATGTCCCAACTTGTCCTCTAACAATCCGAAACGGAGGTGTTCCTTTGTCTCGCTTCATCAGCGAATCGGTTGTGACGTGCGAAGCCTCCGCGCGGCTTTCCATGACAAAATCTCTTGTTAAAAGTGAAATCTGCCGGAAAATGGCTCATGTCCAGCTCTTGTGATAACCAGAGAAATTGCACACGACGGTCCCGGCTCCACACAGCGATCCGTTTAGAAATGATGTGGTGGTTTCTGCCTCTCGATGGCGGCTCGGAGCGCAGCGCACCGTGCACCATTGTGGGCCGTCCTTAAAGCTGTAGTAACACTCCTTATTCTCTGTGAAGCCCGTAAAATTTTCAACAAAAGCCAGATCAATTTTCGAATGGTTTCCAGCTGCCTGTCTCTAACAGTTTCTGAAAAAATTCTGATGGAAAAAAAGCCCAAATCATTCCGCCATTTCCTCGCAATGAAACAACGACAAGAGGGGTGGACCAGTGCTCACTCAAAGCCTGCCCACAGGCGAATGACGCAACCAACAGGCGTGAAAAAACTCATGCATGCGCATGAAGGTTCAAGCTTGGCTGACGTAAAAACATATGAATCAAATCCATATATTTTTTGAAAAAAATAAAGAGGTACGATACTTTTCTAACAGACCTCATATATATATATATATATATATATATATATATATATATATATATATATATATATATATATATATATTACACACACACATATATATGTGTGTGTGTGTGTGTGTCAGTTACATTAGCAGGTGGACACAGCGGAGCCGGCGGATACTCACTCTTTGGGGAAGGGGATGGGCTGCAGCAGGCTGGCCAGAGCAGGTCTCCAGTCATCGTAATCAGAGCTGAGGGAGACAGACAGCCGTTAGAACATAGTGAAGGGCGTGGCCGCGGAAAGCCAACCAGCACAACCAAGAAGAAGATGCGCAGCCTGAAACATGAGCAGTGTTGGGGTGACGCAGACCTCGTGAAGATCCCCTGAGAGCTGGAAGAACATCACATGACACTGAGTTCAGAAACACCGCCTTTGTTCAAACAAGTTACATCGACCTGATTCAAATTGGGAATTAGTCACGTATTAGGAACGTAAAATGTACAGTACACACTTTCATGCTGGTACCAACATTAGACTGGTACTCTGCAGGCGGTTCAGGAGCCCCAGGACATGCCTGCTGAGCTTAAAACTTTGGTTCTGGGTATGACTACTGAAGGCCACCTGTCTGTGTCCTTAGGTAAGACAATTCATCTGGACAGATCAGTCCACATCAATGTGTAATGACTTTTTCAGTTCTGCAGGGGGCTCCATTCTCTTGAACCTGCCCCAATCAGTTAACAAGCAAACTGGATCAGGGTCTGTCGGTGATTCTTGTCACCGATTTGTTTCCCAGTGTAATCTTTACGTGCCTTAACTAAAGCACTCCTTCTGCTGAATCACCTCTAAATTATTTACACATTATTCACTTTGCGTGTTTTTAGGAATCCGCTAGCTTAGCGTAGCTACTAGCTCTTAGCCGATTTAGCATGGCGGCTTCTCCTGTCTCTCCCGCACTTTTCTGCTCTGGGTGTGAAATGTTTAGTTATTCCTCGGCCTCCTTTAGCAGTAATGGTACTTGTAATAAGTGTAGCTTATTCGTAGCTTTGGAGGCCAGGCTGGGCGAATTGGAGACTCGGCTCCGCACCGTGGAAAATTCTACAGCTAGCCAGGCCCCTGTAGTCGGTGCGGACCAAGGTAGCTTAGCCGCCGTTAGTTCCCCCCTGGCAGATCCCGAGCAGCCGGGAAAGCAGGCTGACTGGGTGACTGTGAGGAGGAAGCGTAGCCCTAAACAGAAGCCCCGTGTACACCGTCAACCCGTTCACATCTCTAACCGTTTTTCCCCACTCGACGACACACCCGCCGAGGATCAAACTCTGGTTATTGGCGACTCTGTTTTGAGAAATGTGAAGTTAGCGACACCAGCAACCATAGTCAATTGTCTTCCGGGGGCCAGAGCAGGCGACATTGAAGGAAATTTGAAACTGCTGGTTAAGGCTAAGCGTAAATTTGGTAAGATTGTAATTCACGTCGGCAGTAATGACACCCGGTTACGCCAATCGGAGGTCACTAAAATTAACATTAAATCGGTGTGTAACTTTGCAAAAACAATGTCGGACTCTGTAGTTTTCTCTGGGCCCCTCCCCAATCAGACCGGGAGTGACATGTTTAGCCGCATGTTCTCCTTGAATTGCTGGCTGTCTGAGTGGTGTCCAAAAAATGAGGTGGGCTTCATAGATAATTGGCAAAGCTTCTGGGGAAAACCTGGTCTTGTTAGGAGAGACGGCATCCATCCCACTTTGGATGGAGCAGCTCTCATTTCTAGAAATCTGGCTAATTTTCTTAAATCCTCCAAACCGTGACTATCCAGGGTTGGGACCAGGAAGCAGCTCTCTGCAGCTTCACTCCCCCTGCCATCCCCTCATTACCCCATCCCCGTAGAGACGGTGCCTGCTCCCAGACTACCAATAACCAGCAAAAATCTATTTAAGCATAAAAATTCAAAAAGAAAAAATAATATAGCACCTTCTACTGCACCACAGACTAAAACAGTTAAATGTGGTCTATTAAACATTAGGTCTCTCTCTTCTAAGTCCCTGTTGGTAAATGATATAATAATTGATCAACATATTGATTTATTCTGCCTAACAGAAACCTGGTTACAGCAGGATGAATATGTTAGTTTAAATGAGTCAACACCCCCGAGTCACACTAACTGTCAGAATGCTCGTAGCACGGGCCGGGGCGGTGGATTAGCAGCAATCTTCCATTCCAGCTTATTAATTAATCAAAAACCCAGACAGAGCTTTAATTCATTTGAAAGCTTGTCTCTTAGTCTTGTCCATCCAAATTGGAAGTCCCAAAAACCAGTTTTATTTGTTATTATCTATCGTCCACCTGGTCGTTACTGTGAGTTTCTCTGTGAATTTTCAGACCTTTTGTCTGACTTAGTGCTTAGCTCAGATAAGATAATTATAGTGGGCGATTTTAACATCCACACAGATGCTGAGAATGACAGCCTCAACACTGCATTTAATCTATTATTAGACTCTATTGGCTTTGCTCAAAAAGTAAATGAGTCCACCCACCACTTTAATCATATCTTAGATCTTGTTCTGACTTATGGTATGGAAATAGAAGACTTAACAGTATTCCCTGAAAACTCCCTTCTGTCTGATCATTTTTTAATAACATTTACATTTACTCTGATGGACTACCCAGCAGTAGGGAATAAGTTTCATTACACTAGAAGTCTTTCAGAAAGCGCTGTAACTAGGTTTAAGGATATGATTCCTTCTTTATGTTCTCTAATGCCATATAACAACACAGTGCAGAATAGCTACCTAAACTCTGTAAGGGAGATAGAGTATCTCGTCAATAGTTTTACATCCTCATTGAAGACAGCTTTGGATGCTGTAGCTCCTCTGAAAAAGAGAGCTTTAAATCAGAAGTGTCTGACTCCATGGTATAACTCTCAAACTCGTAGCTTAAAGCAGATAACCCGTAAATTGGAGAGGAAATGGCGTCTCACTAATTTAGAAGATCTTCACTTAGCCTGGAAAAAGAGTCTGTTGCTCTATAAAAAAGCCCTCCGTAAAGCTAGGACATCTTTCTACTCATCACTAATTGAAGAAAATAAGAACAACCCCAGGTTTCTTTTCAGCACTGTAGCCAGGCTGACAAAGACTCAGAGCTCTATTGAGCTGAGTATTCCATTAACTTTAACTAGTAATGAGTTCATGACTTTCTTTGCTAACAAAATTTTAACTATTAGAGAAAAAATTACTCATAACCATCCCAAAGACGTATCATTATCTTTGGCTGCTTTCAGTGATGCCGGTATTTGGTTAGACTCTTTCTCTCCGATTGTTCTGTCTGAGTTATTTTCATTAGTTACTTCATCCAAACCATCAACATGTTTATTAGACCCCATTCCTACCAGGCTGCTCAAGGAAGCCCTACCATTATTTAATGCTTCGATCTTAAATATGATCAATCTATCTTTGTTAGTTGGCTATGTACCACAGGCTTTTAAGGTGGCAGTAATTAAACCATTACTTAAAAAGCCATCACTTGACCCAGCTATCTTAGCTAATTATAGGCCAATCTCCAACCTTCCTTTTCTCTCAAAAATTCTTGAAAGGGTAGTTGTAAAACAGCTAACTGATCATCTGCAGAGGAATGGTCTATTTGAAGAGTTTCAGTCAGGTTTTAGAATTCATCATAGTACAGAAACAGCATTAGTGAAGGTTACAAATGATCTTCTTATGACCTCGGACAGTGGACTCATCTCTGTGCTTGTTCTGTTAGACCTCAGTGCTGCTTTTGATACTGTTGACCATAAAATTTTATTACAGAGATTAGAGCATGCCATAGGTATTAAAGGCACTGCGCTGCGGTGGTTTGAATCATATTTGTCTAATAGATTACAATTTGTTCATGTAAATGGGGAATCTTCTTCACAGACTAAAGTTAATTATGGAGTTCCACAAGGTTCTGTGCTAGGACCAATTTTATTCACTTTATATATGCTTCCCTTAGGCAGTATTATTAGACGGTATTGCTTAAATTTTCATTGTTACGCAGATGATACCCAGCTTTATCTATCCATGAAGCCAGACGACACACACCAATTAGCTAAACTGCAGGATTGTCTTACAGACATAAAGACATGGATGACCTCTAATTTCCTGCTTTTAAACTCAGATAAAACTGAAGTTATTGTACTTGGCCCCACAAATCTTAGAAACATGGTGTCTAACCAGATTCTTACTCTGGATGGCATTACCCTGACCTCTAGTAATACTGTGAGAAATCTTGGAGTCATTTTTGATCAGGATATGTCATTCAAAGCGCATATTAAACAAATATGTAGGACTGCTTTTTTGCATTTACGCAATATCTCTAAAATCAGAAAGGTCTTGTCTCAGAGTGATGCTGAAAAACTAATTCATGCATTTATTTCCTCTAGGCTGGACTATTGTAATTCATTATTATCAGGTTGTCCTAAAAGTTCCCTAAAAAGCCTTCAGTTAATTCAAAATGCTGCAGCTAGAGTGCTGACGGGGACTAGAAGGAGAGAGCATATCTCACCCATATTGGCCTCTCTTCATTGGCTTCCTGTTAATTCTAGAATAGAATTTAAAATTCTTCTTCTTACTTATAAGGTTTTGAATAATCAGGTCCCTTCTTATCTTAGGGACCTCGTAGTACCATATCACCCCAATAGAGCGCTTCGCTCTCAGACTGCAGGCTTACTTGTAGTTCCTAGGGTTTGTAAGAGTAGAATGGGAGGCAGAGCCTTCAGCTTTCAGGCTCCTCTCCTGTGGAACCAGCTCCCAATTCAGATCAGGGAGACAGACACCCTCTCTACTTTTAAGATTAGGCTTAAAACTTTCCTTTTTGCTAAAGCTTATAGTTAGGGCTGGATCAGGTGACCCTGAACCATCCCTTAGTTATGCTGCTATAGACGTAGACTGCTGGGGGGTTCCCATGATGCACTGTTTCTTTCTCTTTTTGCTCTGTATGCACCACTCTGCATTTAATCATTAGTGATCGATCTCTGCTCCCCTCCACAGCATGTCTTTTTCCTGGTTCTCTCCCTCAGCCCCAACCAGTCCCAGCAGAAGACTGCCCCTCCCTGAGCCTGGTTCTGCTGGAGGTTTCTTCCTGTTAAAAGGGAGTTTTTCCTTCCCACTGTAGCCAAGTGCTTGCTCACAGGGGGTCGTTTTGACCGTTGGGGTTTTACATCATTATTGTATGGCCTTGCCTTACAATATAAAGCGCCTTGGGGCAACTGTTTGTTGTGATTTGGCGCTATATAAAAAAAAAATTGATTGATTGATTGATTCTCCTGACTGAATGTAAACTCCTTTTTAGGATTTGGGGACTACACTGACAAGCCACCATATCAATAAAAAAAACTTTTCCACTATGTGGGAGCGACTTCATTGCTGCCTTCCTACAGATGACAGCACACATTATGAAGGGGATGGGCGAAAGCCATCTGGATCTTCATCATCCTGGAAAAGAAGAAACCACCAAGGTTCCTTCCTCTTTAGGGTGATATTCGCCCAGGTCCTACTAACTTGACATGAACATCTAGAACATCCTTTCTATCAACAGGGGAGGCCGTCTTCTGTGGAGGGAGCTCAGAACGCTCTATATTACAGCGGCAGAGCTCTCCCAGGTGTGCAGACCTGGAAGAGGATGGATCTCAGTGGGTAGCTACAGCTATACTTCGGGGCTCACCACTTCAATGGTTGGTATACTGAGACAGAGGCAGGTGACTACTGGGCTCAGACTTATTGTCAGGTCCATAATTAGTTGCCTGGACAGGATGCCGGCTGGTGCCCACTCACAGGCAGGTGGAGGACTGGGACCATGCAGGTGAAGCGTCTTGTCCGAGGACACAGAGAGGTAGCATGACCAGAAATTAGGGTTGCAAATTTACAGGAACTTTTAATGGGAAGTTATTCTCAGAAATTTTGGAAAGACTGACCATTTTCCAATATTCCAAGTTGGTAACTTTCCATGGAAATGATTAGTAATTTATTTAACAAAGTGTACAAATATAAACACTTTGTTTTGTCATTCGAAGACATACACACAAACACTTCTAATACAAATTTTAAAAAATTACATTTTCAACTTTAATCAATGCCCCATCCCCCACAATTTGACATTCCAAATGTCAAATTAAAGCATTTTCTCTCAAGCTTGCCAAGGTTTCCGCACTGTAATCTTTGGCCTAGTGTGACTTCAATAGTTCAGCTGTCGTGTGCAGCGTTTGAAAAATGATCGGTGCACATGATTGAGGAATGCACAGCACACGGTACAAATTCAACTGAATTTGTATTAAATCTGGTTGTTTTTACTGAGAACATTGTGCCAGAATTTCATTAATCACATTTGCAGATCAGTAGATTTTAAAAATTTCCAGTTAGAAGTTGGAAAATTACCAGAATTTTGGAACTCTTCGAAACTCAGGTCTACATAGTGGTCTAATTCCATGTCCCACTGAACTCCACTGTTCTACAAGTAATTCATTCAGTTTCATGAAAAAAAATTACCATTTAGGAATTCCAGCCTTTTGTATACACAGTGCTTCTAGAGCCCAAAGGTAATGGGACAAACTAAATATAAGGATTATTGTTCATACAAATCATTACTTTTACAGCCAACAAGTCAGGGGATACATGAGCATGAACACGAGGGAAGCTAACAAGACAACCACGACAGCTGTGAGGGCGTTATAGGCTTCTGTGGCTGTGATCGGATAAACTGTGCACAGTACAGCTCTTATCTGTTGCATCAGCACTTATAAAGGTTCCTGTTTTAGTGGAACAGAAAATAATTTTCTAATGAAGAAGACATGACGTTTCAGATGCAGTTCATCAGAAAACACGCAGCCAGTGGATAACTGCTAATTCACTAAAAGTTAACTTTCATAAAGTTAAACCGATAAACCCCTAAAAAAAAATTGCGGAAGTTACAGATAAAAGCTAAACCAGCTACTGACACAACAGCAAGTCAGCGGTTCTGTCTCAGATCAGCCTTCTCTCAGCAGAAGAGACCTGGTGACCAGAGAGAAAGGAGGAAGAAATAAAGACAATTTATCTTCACACCATACAGACCTGCTCGTGTATCACTGGAGTCTTGCACAGGCACACAGTTTGACTTATGGTTATAATTTTAAACACACTAATTCCGGACAAGTTATTGAAATTAACATCACGTCTGTCGTTTTACAAAGTGAAAATATCAGCTGTATGTTTTAGTTTTAAACTAATGCACTGTTTTTGAAGGTTTTAGCGTTTAGACACACAAGCCTTTAGTTTCCTGATGTCAGTGGTTGGTAGGTATAACCATATACTGAAACGTGTGGTGGGTTTTACAAATTAATCTGTACTTGTAAATATGTAAATTTTTTCATTTGTAAAAAAAAAGAAAAAAAAAAAGCAATTTGAAAACTGAAAATTTTGTTTAAGTCCTTCATCACTTTTAGCAAATGTGTGGGAAATGCTGTTCACACTGCCATCTACTGGCCAGTAGATGGCAGATATAATCTCTCTACATAGTCCTGGGTCTTCCCCGGGGTCTCCTCTCACATGGACGTGCATGGAACACCTGCCTGGGGAGGCGCCAGAAGGCATCATTACCAGATGATGTCTGTTGTCATTATGATTTAAACAGAGTAAACACTTTTGTGTGACAATAAATGGCTTCACACAACCACAAACCTTTATCCTTCATCTTCAACCACTTATACGGGATCGGGTCACGGGGCAACAACTCCAGCACTTGGGACACATTCACCACCTCTGACTAGGGGATCCCAAGGCGTTACCAGACCAGTGTGGAGACATGAGTGTTCCCCGGGGTCTCCTCCCAGATGGACGTATCTGGAACACATTCCTAGGGAGGCAATCAGGGGTATCCTTACCAGATGCCCGAACCACATCAGCTGGATCATTTCCACATGAAGAAGCAGAGGCTCTACTCCGAGCTCCCCACAGATGACCGAGCTTCTCACCTTATTTCTAAGGAAGACACCAGCCACCCTCTTAAGGAAGCCCATTTCGGCTGCTTTTTTTTGGTCATGATCCAATCCTCATGACCATAGGTGAGTGTAGGAACGAATACTGACCAGTAGATCGAGAGCTTCACCTTTTGGCTCAGCTCCCTTTTCGTCACAACAGTGGGATAGAGCGAATGCAATAACGTCCCTACTGCACCAATTCTCCGGCCAATCTCACGCTCCATTGTCCCTTCATTCGTGAACAAGACCCCGAGATACTTGAACTCCTTCATTTGGGGCGAGACGGAGTAGGCAATCCATTGGTGAGAACCATGGCCTCAGATTTAGAGGTGCTGATCCTCATCCTCATCCCATCCTCTTCACACTCGGGTGTGAACTGATCCAGTGAGTGTTGGAGATCACAGGCTAATAAAGCCAACAGGACCACATCATCTGCAAAAAGCAGTGATGAGACCCTGAGACCACCAAACTGGAAACCCTCCTCTGCCCAACTATGCTTCGATATCCTGTCCATGACTATCACAAACAGGATTGGTGACAAGGTGCCGCCACCAGAAACGAGTCCAACTTACTGCCGAGCATCTGAACACAGCTCTCGCTTTGTGAGCACAGAGATTGGATGGCCCTGAGAAGGGACCCGCCTCACTCCATACTCCCGCAGCACCTCCTACAGTATCTCCCGGGGTACCGGATCATACGCCTTCTCCAAGTCCACAAAACACATGTAGACTGGATGGGCATAGTCCCAGGTGCCCTCCAGTTGGCTGAAGAGGAACCCGCATTGTTCCTCTTCAATCAGAGGTTTGACTATCAGCCGGACCCTCCTTTCCAACACCCTGGAGTAGACTTTACCAGGGAGGCTGAGTAGTGTGATGCCCCTGTAGTTCGCACATACACTCTGGTCCCCCTGTTTTAAATATGGGGACCACCACCGGAGTTTGCCACTCCTTAGGCACTGTCCCAGACCTGGGAGGGCCTCTGATGTTGCGCCACTGAAGCAAACTGTACTGTGCATGTTGTCATGGAACAAAGAGACTACTGCAAGGAGTTCTGGGGGCAGCCAATCTTCTGCAGGAGCCTGAAAAGTCCGCTTTGACTGACCAAGTTGAAAGCCTTGGTCAGGTCATGAAGGTGATGTAGAGTGGCATTTGCTTCTCCTCCAGCTGGTGTACTGAAAAGATCACGTCCACGGTAGACCTCCCCGCTCGAGAGCCGCACTGGGATCCTGGGTAAACATGCAAGGCCAAGGTCTGTAGGCGTGCTTAGGCAACACAGGCCAAAGCCTTCACAATAGTGATGAGAAGGGAGATGCCTCAATAATTACTGCAGACGCTTCTGTCTCCTTTGTTCTTATACAAGGTGATGATGCTCACATCTCACATGTCCCGGGGAATGTGTCCCTGTTCCCAGCCGGGGCAGAATAGATTGTGCAGGTGTTTTTACAGTGCAGGTTTCCCACTCTTTAAGACTTCTGATTGGATGCCGTCACTCCCTGGGGCCTTCTCACTAGCAAGGCAGTCAATGGCTTTTCCAAGCTCTTCCATAGTTAAATGGTTAAAAAATGGTAAATGGACTGCATTTATATAGTGCTTTTCCATCTACATCAGACACTCAAAGCACTTTACAATTATGCCTCACATTCACCCATTCACACAAACACACTCATATACCGATGTCAGGGTGCTGCAGTGCAAGGCGCTCACTACACACCAGTAGCAACTCAGGGATTAAGCGGAATTCCTCCGCACGTCTCTCTCAATGTGCCGAAAAAGTGCTGATGTCCACGTCTTTTCACAGTTCCTGTGCTAGTCAGACGACATCCCGGATAAAACACAGCGTCCAGTTTGGAAATGAACGGCACATTCCACTGTTACAGGAGTTTTTGTCATGGAAAGAGGGGCGGAGGCTTCGCGCGTCGCGGCGGTGCCGCATGGCGCACAACAACGCCGTGATGAAGCCTCATGGGACATGTTCTGGCATGTCCAGGCGCATCCACAATTTATCGGATAATCACTCGATGGAAAAACCACCAACAGCTGTCTGAATGCCATCTCAAAGCCATCCTGTGAGAACAAAATGGAGGTGTTCCTTTGTCTCGCTCCATCAGCAAATCAGTCGTGACGCGCGAAGCCTCCGCTCGGCTTTCCATGACAAAATCTCTTGTTAAAAGTGAAATCTGCCGGAAAATGGCTGATGTCCAGCTCTTGTGATAACCACAGAAAATGCACACCACGGTCTCGGATCCACAGAGCCATCTGTTTAGAAATGATCCGGTGGTTTGTGGCTCTCAATGGTGGCATGGAGCGCGGCGTGCTGAGCGTCCTTAAAGCCGTCCTTAAAGCTGTAGTAACAGTCCTTATTCTCTGTGAAGCCCGTAAAATTTTCACCGAAAGGCAGATAAATTTTTCGAATGGTTTCCAGCTGCCAGTCTCTAACAGTTTCTGAAAACATTCTGATGGAAAAAAAGCCCAAATCATTCCGCCATTTCCTCGCAATGAAACAACGACGAGAGGGGTGGACCACTCCTCACTCAAAGCCTGCTCACAGGCGAATGACACAACCGACAGGTGTGGAAAAACTCACGCATGTGAGGGTTCAAGCTTGTCTGACGCAATCACACGTGATTCAAATCCGTATGGTTTTTGAAAAAAATAATTAGGTCGGATACTTTTCTAATAGACCTCGTATGCACTGATGATGGTGGCTGGGCCTGAAGATGTTGAAAGCCGGAGGGCAAGGATTCTCTCACCGCCAGCTGACGGTGGCTCAGTGCACACAACCAGGGTGTTCTTCACAGCAAAACCGACATCGTGCTGACGGGATTCGTCCAAGGACTTCCGTTGCCAAAAGAAGGTCTAACTTGCTTCCTTGATGGCGCCACTGGAGCATCTTTTAATTTTGACCCCAGTGTAATTCTTCAATTGACCCCAACTTGGCCGCCTATTGAAAGTTCATGTGGTCACTCTGCATTTTTAATGTTTAAGGAGTACGTGTGCTTGCATCACCATTTGAAGGATCCCTCAGTAAATATTCACTTATCTGCTGCAATAAAGGGCCCTAGTGACCTCCCCTTGGTGCCCCCAGTCACCACAGCAAGTTTGGTGTTGATTGAGTAATTACTGTGGCTGTGCATAGCAAACATGCAGACACGCACACGTGCACGCAAACACACATGTCCAGCTTTATATATTAAATTATTTGTCTGACCCTAAAGATTCCAAACATTGTTTGGACGATCTATAACTGAGTTACAGGGTAAAAATAGCAACAATGATGATAAAGGCCAATTTCAGTTTGTGCAGGAGTCAAAAGTTAAGTTTCATCCAATTTTGTTCAAATCTGATGCAAAATGTGGGCTGAGCCAACAGGATTCTAAGAAGGAACAGTTTGCACCATCTGTTTGACCTTTACTTTGGAGACCAAATGTTCAACCAGGTAAAAACAATTCTACCTCTGAATCCCACTTGTTGAACCCATAACTGACCTGTCACCAATTTTGGTGTTTTTTTCATAGATAGATATGAAAAAACAGTCATAGATAGTCCAAACTTTATCTTTTTGTAAATGTTTGGGGTCAGACAAACGATAAATTACAATGTGACTCGAGCATTTTAAAAACTTGACTCCTGTGTAACTCTTTATTGATCCCGCCCTGGCTACTGGTGCCATCCTGGGTGGCAGTAACCAACCTGTCTGTCCCACAGACTTAACAGAGCTGCAGCTGTCCAACATTCAGCCACCGCTTCTTACAACCTGTTGGTAAAAGATCACACTTCATCAGCAGCAGCAGCAGCAGCAGCCAGGTCTCCCATTAAACTGTGTGATGATGAGACATGGTTCAGTTTGTTCACAGCAAGACAAACAAGTGTCGTTATTCTGATTAGTCACTGGCGGGACATCTGGAATCCCTGTGTCTGCTGCGGCCTTTGGCTACCTTCATTATTATATGGTACGTGATTTTGCCAACTTCTGATTGGCCCATTCGCCACTTTCTGAGTTGTACCACATGCCGAGTTGAACGTCGGTGGAGCCGAGTTGACCGCTGGTGGAGCCGAGTACACCTCGCGTGCAGCGTAGTGCCAGCCAATCGAGTGATGCCTTCTATTGATAACGACCAATCAGATAACGCGATACAATGCCTACTTTGGCTGTCAGTTTGTTGACAAGATTCTACATGATGCCTGTGCATTATTTCACAAAGACCATTCCTTATTAAGCCCCTTTCACACGGGCCCGCTTCGAGTTGCGCCGTGTGTCGTCATGATGACACCGTGTACACAATGAAGTAAAAACTAAGAGCACAGAGAAAAAAAAAAAGCTGCCTCCTGCTGCAGCTCCTCGGTCTTCTCTCACAAATGTGTTTAAATACAGTCCTTAAAAGTCCTGCTCACAGACTGATTGCCAGAGACAGGACATGTCCACATTCAGTAAAAAGTCTGGACATCTCCAGTCCACTCACGGACGATTCGTTCGTGCACGCACATGTGAACAATTAAAAGAAAAAAAAAGGCTGCCTGCACTCCTCGCTCTCCGCAAACTCTCTCATCACTGTGTTAAAGAAAGGACATAAGTCCTGCTCACAGACTGATTGCCAGAGACAGGACACGTCCACATTAAGTATAACTCCAGACATCTCCACATTTACTCACACACAGATCGTTCGCGTGCGTGCACACGTGCATCTTGCGGTCAAAGTAGGAAAGATAAACTATAACAGAACTCAGCGCAGACCTGCAGATCAGCACAAGAACAAATATAAACTACAAGATAAATCAGAGTGCACAGTCTGTCTGCAGCGCGCACATGACACAGGCATTCCTGCGTCGTCATGACACCACAGGAAGCTCGAGGCAACCCCGGTGTGAAAGGGGCTTTAGAGATTGTGCTCATGAAATATTTTGGACCCGTGGGTGCAGTATGACAGTAATATACAGAGTTGAAACTTGAGATTGATTTTTCAGTTTTAGTATGTTTGACAACCCCCAATTTTCTTGTTTACCATATAATAAAACAGTTATAGACTTTTGATTTCAGTGTACCCGTGATTATGTGGACCTGGTCAGGATGGGGTTGCCTCGGTGAACCCCATTCTGACGCATAATCAAGGGTAAACTGAAATCAAAAGTCTATAATTGTATACTATCAACTCACTGCCAAGACTACAACTGTATCTACTGTACAGCATCATGTCTGCTGACCTCCTGCATTGTGTAACGGATGAGTGTACCAGACCACGGCAGCCTATAGCTGAGCTCTGGTGATGTACGTAAACACTCACAGCATCTTGAGGATGAGAGCAAAGCAGCTGAGCACACGGTCGGCTTGGGCCGGCAGCTGGATGGACAGCGTGTTGACCGCCGGGCTGACCAGAAGACAGTCGATGAGGTTGGGCTCACTGTTCCCACCCGGTGGGTCAGTATTTCGCTTGGTGTTGGCAGAGTTTCGTTCCAACTCAACTAGAATCTCACTCGACTTGATGGCGGAGGGAGAAGGAGACAGCGGCAGTGAAGGTGTTGGAGAGGAGATGGGAATAGATGGAGCGGGATTTGAAGAGGCCGGAGGAGGCGGCTGAGGAGGAGTGGTGTTGGTAGAGAGGGGCAGGAGGGTGGCAGGAGGTGGTATAGGCGGCTCGGGTCGTAGAAGCCGCAGCGGCATTGGGGGTTTGCGGTCATTCTGCTGCTGGCAGCCATTCCTGATCTCCTTCAGGCTGGGGGAGTTGTCCCGACTGCAGGGAAAGAGAGAATATTTTATTCACGACAGTCAAAGTCTGAGTACCACAGCCTGAGGGAAGAAGAGAGAAAGTCAAGGTGATGGAGTCAGGAGACAACAGGCACCACAGTGATGGTTCCTCAGAGTGCTGAAGGGCTTTGGAAAGAAAATCAGGCAGGATGTGTTCCTCTCAGGGGGCGCCCGAATCTGAGGAGGTGACGCTGTTAACGGCAACAACATGACTCAAACAAAAACAGCCTCAATGTTTCATCTTAAAAAATTAAACGTCTTCATGGCCCCAACAACTGTGCTTTCTCAACAACATTATTATTGTTTTCAATTATTTTCGTTTACCAGATAAAGCCGGAGGTTTTGTTTGCTTGTTTCTGTCTTCTAAGGACATGGCAACCACCCGGACACACAACCAGTCCATCACAACCTAGCTATCCTGCCATCAGGTAAGACATGGGCGTGTCCCTGGCCTTCTCCACTTGCCGACATCCTCAGGACTGAGGACCCTGAATACTGGATCATGATGTCATAGCTGATGTTTACCCACATCATAGCTGATGTGGGTAAACATCAGGTTTCTGGATGTCCATCCATATGAGCTGCCTCACATTTAGACCTGAAAAATCCCTCAGCACCATACCAATCATCACCCCCCAAACACAATACCCTTGGTGCTCTCCTGTAGTTCCTTATTTTTCAGAGAAGAGGTTCCACACGGTTTGCCCGTCCCATTCAGAGTGAGCACTATCACAGTTTTGGAGCCACGACCTCCACAGCAGAGGATCCTTTGGTTTTCAGCCACACTAGCCATCACCCAACCCCAATAAATTATGGAGGTCAAAAAGTCTGGGGTCAAAGATACACGGGGCAGGCAGGCAGTTTACTTCTAAACATGTTTTAGTTGTTTAATTACAAAATTTGCAGTATGGTATATGAATATATTTAAATATATATAATATACAAATAATGAATGTTTATGAGTTCAATCGTACGAATATTTCATGAGGTGAAAGATGGAACGTACCATTCAATGAGGCGCAGCCAAGTTGAATGGTATGCGAGTCAGCAGATGCATTTCTGGAAAACAGCTTATTCTGCATTTCTTGGTGTGTGATGGACATTTTAGGAAAAGCAGAAACATCCTGATGGCTGACAGGCAGCATGAAACAAGCACAGCTACGTCAGATAACGAAGCTTCTGAGCTTTCATTTGAAAATGATGGCTCGGATTTACAGAGGATGTGACACACTTCACTCAAAGTTACAGGACGCTATTTTACTGCTGCCGTGAATGTGCACCTGTCTGCTGTTTTTCAGGCTGTCTGATTACACAGATGTTTTGTTTAGATTTTTCACAGTGACATCGATGAAAACACTTATAAGCATGCACAAAGCTGTGCCTCTAGCAGACAGTCTGTAATAGGCTGCGTTCCTGATGAACGTGCACGCACACTATGTTTTCTCACAATGGCGAGTGGCTGCTGTTTTTACTGTGACTGCATCAAAATTAACAGTTATCATTTCGAGTCGATGAGTCGTCATAACATGACATCACACTTATGGAAACTTATGGCAACTAATCTGTTTCTCCGTTCTTAACGTAAGCAGATAACATTTAATTCATGTGCATGCTGGGACGGTTTCCTCAAAGTTATGTAATCACTGTTGGAATCACTCAGAAATGTTATGATTTCTGATTTCAGTGTGACATGTCCTTAAACATAAAAGAATAGAAAACGGACAGAAAACGGACAGAGGAAATTATGCAACTTCACGTGTGACAGAAGAAGAAGTGATGAGTTTCCTAAGTGTGTGGTAAAAAGAGGTAAAGCTGACCTGTTGATGAACTCCTCGTAACAGGAGTAAATGGCGGCGAGGCACACGGCCACCAGGTTGGGCAGCACGCGTGGATGAGGACACTGTCCGGTCGGGCCGTGCATGCTGCAAAACACAACAGAGCCACTTAAACACCACGGCAATGAACACCGACGGTGGGCTCTGCCCACAGCACGCGGCCCACCCTGCCCAGAGCTCGCAGCGCCATGACATCAAAACACAACTCAGGTCTCACGGCCCCACACACAGTCTCTGGATCACACAGAGTCAGAGCCCATCTGGGGAAATCCTTAAAAAACAAGTCTGTACCAACTTTATTCAATGAGATAAAAAATCTTTTTTAGCTACTTCCTGCAGGCTAATAAAATTTTGGTTTTACACGTCGAACAAGGCGACCATCAACCAAAACACTAATTAGAACACCCAGACTCTAAAGGGCCCGATTCAAATGAAGCTGTGGCACATCTGGAACACCGCTCACAAAATGAACTAGAAGGCACTCGGAGCACGCACACCTCCCTCAGGGACACCTACGTCCAAAAATACAGATTTATGATCAATTCCAAAAATCAAAGCCCTCATTTTACCTCACACACACATCTTCAACCGCTTACTCCAATTAAGGGTCTGTCCCAGCAGTCAGAGGGTGTGAGGCGGGTTCACCCTGGGCAGGATGCCAGTCTGTCACAGGGTCACATACACACAAACACACACATTCACACCTACGGACAATTTAAAGTTTCCAGTCTATCTAACCTGAATGTTTTTGGATGTGGGAGGAAGCCGGAGCAGCTGGAGAGAACCCACACAGACACGGGGAGAACATGCAAACTCCAAACAGAAAGGACCAGGTGGGACTCGATCCCATGACCTTCTTGCTGTGAGGCAACAGTGCTAACCACTGATCCACCGTGCTGCCCAAATCACTTATTTTCTCAGGCATTATCCATCTGCTCACAAACATCTCATCAACATCCTCTCACAACTTTTTGAGTTAAACGCAGACATGGGGTCAAATACTTTGCATTGTATTTAAATACAAATACTTTAGATTTTTGAATTCCAAATACAAATACTTTGTACTTTTTCAAGTACAAATACTATATTTTGAGTATTTCAAATACAAATACTTTCTATGAACTATAAACAACAAATCAACACAAAAACTGATAAACCGGTGACAATTTATTGTGAAAATAGCATGACCAAATACTATTGATAAGTAAATACTTTGAATTCAAAATCAGAAAATACAAATACTCCGAAAAATGTATTTAAGTATTTTCAAATACAAATACTTTTGTATTTGGCCCCATGTCTGGTTAAATGTTGCTTTGTGCTAAACATTCTTCTGGATCTCAGTGCCTGAATATTTTCCAAATCACCTCCAAAAGCGAATCACATATTTCCTGAAACATTTTTGATCTGCTCACCAAATTTCATTGAAATCTCCTGCAAACAGACAACTGCAGGTGAAAAACAGAACCTCCTTGGAAGAGGATTAAAAAAAACAACAAGAAGCAGCTGAAATTTGCGATGTACTGTTTGGTGAAAACTGTCAAAAGCTCAGAGACGTGTGACTGGATAATTCCCAGTCAGGTGTCTGGAATCAACGTGTTTAACACAAACAATGGAAAAATAACTAACTTCATGCAAATCCACCTGTAGACAGAAAAGTTGCACCGATGTAAATTATACTGTAGACTCACTTCATCACTGTAGAATCTGATGGTCACCAAACACACACTGAATTACCAAAAATGCAAATATAACAAATAGCAGGTAAACGAGAAAATAGTTTCTAAATCACCTGAACACTTTATGACAGTTTGATAGATGTGTAATAAAATTAGGAATTTCTTGTTGTTTATGGACCTATTACTTCTTACAGAAGTATTTTCTTTTATTGTTGTTTATGCACCAATGACACCAGATCAAATTCCTTGTGAGAGCTTACTTAGCAATAAATTCAATTCTGATTCTGATTAGCTAACACAATGCCTGTGGGGATCCACGGGCTGTAGATTGGGTCATGTTTATATAATAGGCAGCTGACATTTTTCAAGGGCGGTAATAAATTATGCGAAGTTTCTAAAATGAGTGTGAGTCCAGAATGTTTTTAGAACCTTAGATCTCAACAGCCTTTAGAAGAAGAACTCAACCCTTTTATTTCCTGTTTATTACATCATTTTTAAATGTTAATTTACTGTCTTAATGTATTTATAAATTGTTTAGGTTTTTGTTATCATCATACACACTATTACTATTATTATTGTTGTTGTTGTATTATAAGTATCATTATTATTTTATTTTTACTTCTATTTTGTCATTTGATTTTTTAATGGTCCACAATGGAAATAAGTTGTTCAGTGTCCATTGTTGTTAGCCAATATCTGTAGTTTACCCAAAAATATTAGTCCTACCAATGTTCTGTTTTAGCAGCGTTCATCCTTGACCCAAAATGCATAAGCATACCAAACAGCAAACCACAGTCTGTCCATGATCAAAGTTATATGCGCGCACACATGCAGAGCTTTTTGTCTTTTCTACATTCTGCCACAAGCAGATGCTTCTATTTTTACACACCCACAAACAGAGATGGTGGTGGAAGACATCAAACACACTACAGTTCTCACTCATGGTAACGGTAATATGACACTTAACTAAACTGAGTAAACCAATTGAACTACAAAAACACAACATTAATAACACCAACAACACTGTTAAACTAACATGAACCACACTGACAACATTTCAAACCCCAAAATCCCAAATTCCCATGGTGCACTGCAGGACAATGTCCATTGTTCACTGCTGTTAGCAAATATCGCTAATTTCTCCAAAAATATTAGTTCAATCACCTTTCCATTTTCACAGCGCTCATCCTTGACCCAAAATGCATGAGCATACCAAATGGCAAATGTCAGCTTACCCCGGTTTCTCCGTGATTGAAGTCATACACACACATACGCACACACAGAGGCCACGTGGCTATTATAACATAGACGTGTTTGGATCACTCATTTGAAATTATGTGATGTGCACCATACATTTACCGACTTGTCTTTTCAGAAATTACTTTACTATATGATTGATGAATTGAGAAATTATCTAAATTAAAAAAATTGCTTCATCATTCAACTTACAGAAAGCAGTTTGTTTTTGTTGGTCCCTTTAACCACTTCAGATCAATAACAACAGATCAACAGATGCCTTGAGAGAAGGTGGTATTTATTTATTTTCTCATAGCTAGAAGTATTTTTGTGGTATTTTTAATAGTGCAATTTTTTTAAATAATGCAAATGTTTAAATGTATGTAAATTTATGCACAGAACAAAAGTAAAAAAGTAATAATAATAATGGATGTTCATTAAAGACAAAGCTTCACAATGCACCATAACAATAGTGATTCATATGATTTGTCAGCATGAAGCAATATAATTTTGCCATGTAAATTGGGGAAACATCCCGTGGACACTTTGACCTTACCAATGTACAGTGAATGCATCAGCTGGCAGCTTGTTTTGCCGTGGTGCTGATCGCTTCATCTGTCTTTTATGATGAAATAATGCTGAATTTATGTGGAAATGATTGTTGTATAAAAGCTTCAGATATCTGTCTCTGAGACAGATGATGACTGGAGGCAGTCTGAAGCAGAAACAAGGTGGTAATCATGAGCTGAACACTATAGCAACCAATGTGGATCAAAGTTAAGGAGGTGTGCTACATGGACGCAAATCAGATCTTGCTATTTGCCATATACAATGTGAACATTAACCATTGAGATCATATTTGAATCAGATATTGTAAAAGTAAAGTAGGCGCTACCTACGGCCTTGTTTACACTGCCAATTCAAATCAGATTCACTGCAAATCTGACTCACAACACATCTCCCTGATTGACTGTCCACATTATATATAGCAAGTGACCAGATCTGATCTGTGTGTCCACAGTGACATAGCCTTATCCATATTGATTGCTATGGTAACAGGATACGCCCAGGAAAAACATGCACAACAGCAAACTGTTAACTGTTTCTGTCTGAAATGGTATTATGGAGTGAAGGTGCAAACTTTCTTGTCATTATAAGGAAGAGACAGAGAACCGGAGACTGCGCCGTTGTTTCTGTCTGTTTCCCTTTTTGAGAAGTTCAGACTGAAACAGATTTGCAATAATGTGATTTGAATCGCATTTCTAACCACCTCCGTATGTGGTATGAATCAGCTTGGGAAAAATTGGATCCTGTGGTTTTTCACTGCCCAAAATAGATAAATAAATAAAAAAAACATACTTAAATAAATAAAATCAAGCTAGATACAATCTGGATATGCTAAAACTCGTATTTTGCGTGGTAATGAACAAGGCTTGTAAATACTTCAGATTATACTCATTTTAGACTCCAACATCATCCACAGTGAGATCCAGAGTCAACTCAGTATGTGCAGAGACGGCTGAATGACGCAACTCAGGAGTGAGCTCAAACCTCTTCAAAAAGGTGACACAAGCTTTGGTCTCTGAAGCAACCACACTGCTGTGTTGGTGGAAAGGTAAAGAACCAACATCCTGCTGATCCTGATGATGTAATAATTGTATCATCATTTACAGTCAGTCAAAAGAGAGTGAAACTAACAGATCTCATTTCTGGGAAAACTTGAGCCACACAAGTTACGTAATGAGTCATGTGACAGTTTCTCACCTGTGGATGAATTTCTTAACAACCTCCATCCCAGCATTCAACTCGTTGAGAGCCAGGATGTACTCCTGAGTGAAGAGACGCAGCCGAGGACATTTCCCAAAATCCTATTATTTGGACAAAAAAGGAAAAAAAGAAAGACATTTTTAAAAAATTCCCTCCATTTTCATTTGCTGATGACACTTGCAACACTGAACACTTCCTCCATGTTTAGCTGTTCTCAAGATAATATCACAATAATAAACATTTCCACAGGTATATTTTGAAATAAAATGTCATTCATCCCTCTGAGTACTTTGTTTTTTAACAGAAAATATTCTGACCAATTTCCATTAATTCCAGTGTCTCCACATTTTTATTCCACGATAAAACAACATCAGTGAAATTCATCACCTTCTTTTGATACATGTAAACATATCCTCAACATTCAAACAGATTGTGTTGAAAAGGTGGAGAGAGCTAATGAATGAAGAAAATGAGAGAATTAAGGTTTGAAGTGAGGACAACTATGAAGAGAATGAAGAGTGGAAAGGCAACTGGCCCAGCTGGCATACCAGAGGAATGATGGAAATGTTTAGGAGATGGCAGTGGAGTTCTTAGCCAGATTGTTTCATAGGAGGAGTAGAGAATTATTATTATTATTATTATTATTATTATTGTTTTGAAGATTAAGGGTGATGTGCAGCGCTACAGTAACTACAGAGGCATAAAGTTGATCAACCACAACATGAAGTTATAGGAAAGAGAGGAAGCTCAGCTTAGAAAACAGGTGATATTACAAGCAGCGATAGTTTCAAAGAAAGAGAACTACAGTGAGGAAAATAAGTATTTGTACACCCTGCAATCTAGATCAGCCAGGTTCTGTATGGAGGAGTGGACCAAAATCCCTGCTGCAGTGTGTGCAAACCTGGTGAAAAACCACAGGAAACGTTTGACCTCTGTAATTGCAAACAAAGGCTACTGTACCAAATATTAACACTGATTTTCAAAGGTGTTAAAATACTTATTTGCAGCAGTAACATACCAAAAAATTATTTTAAAAAAATCATACATTGTCATTTTTTTTAGATTATGTCTCTCACAGTTGACATGCACCTAAGACGAAAATTTCAAACCCCTCCATGATCTCTAAGTGGGTGAACTTGCAAAATCGCAGGGTGTTCAAATACTTATTTTCTTCACTGTACATGTACACTTTTAAAAATAAGCTTTTATTTATCTGTGGAGACTTTTTCCTATTCAATTACATATAGCTGAATTTATAAATTCAGTGTTTTGTATGGGATTGTATCCATTGATTACTCATCCAACTAGGATAACTAGGAATACATCAACAGTTATTGACAATATACTGACAAATATTACCGTGGGAAATTTAATGGGTAGAGTACTCATGATATCAGTGACTATTTGCCTGTATTTGTTGCTTCGATTCATTTGTTGATAAAACTGACCATATTAACATTACAAACTTCACAAAGAAAATAAAGGAAACTATGGGAAATCTTAGAATACATTTAATACATCAAAACTGGAGTGACATTTGTATTAAGGCAAATCATTCATTTCTATTATTTCCAATTTAAATCAAATCAAATCAATTTTATTTATATAGCGCCAAATCACAACAAACAGCTGCCCCACTGCGCTTTATATTGTAAGGCAAGGCCATACAATAATTACGGAAAAACCCTAACGGTCAAAACGACCCCCTGTGAGCAAGCACTTGGCGACAGTGGGAAGGAAAAACTCCCTTTTAACAGGAAGAATCCTCCTGGGTGAGATATGCTCTCTCCTTCTAGTCCCTGTCAGTACTCTAGCTGCAGCATTTTGAATTAACTGAAGGCTTTTCAGGGAACTTTTAGGACAACCTGATAATAATGAATTACAATAGTCCAGCCTAGAGGAAATAAATGCATGAATTGGTTTTTCAGCATCACTCTGAGACAAGACCTTTCTAATTTTAGAGATATTGCACAAATGCAAAAAAGCAGTCCTACATATTTGTTTAATATGCGCATTGAATGACATATCCTGATCAAAAATGACTCCAAGATTTCTCACAGTATTACTAGAGGTCAGGGTAATGCCATCCAGAGTAAGGATCTGGTTAGACACCATGTTTCTAAGATTTGTGGGGCCAAGTACAATAACTTCAGTTTTATCTGAGTTTAAAAGCAGGAAATTAGAGGTCATCCATGTCTTTATGTCTGTAAGACAATCCTGCAGTTTAGCTAATTGGTGTGTATCCTCTGGCTTCATGGATAGATAAAGCTGGGTATCATCTGCGTAACAATGAAAATTCAGGCGGCTTTTGATGGCTTTCAACAAGTGAGTAACTGAGAAATTGTTTAACAGCTTGGGCATGTTCCAACTTGCCCGTTAAGATTTCCAACGGAGGTGTTTTTCCTGCCGCGACCCCCCGCGGTCGGGTCCGGCCCGACATGCGACTCTGCCCGCACGTTCTTTCATTACAAAATGACCGTTAACAATGGAATGTCCGAATAAACTCCTCATGCCGACTTCTTCTGAAAGTTCTCTGTTCTCTGACGACTTACTGCGTCAACAGAGCCTGAAATGTGGAAGTTTTCAACTTGAAACGGCGAGACGCTGCCGCCTCGAAGCGCAGATCGCCGTCAGGCGCCGTGGACCGTCCTTAAAGCGACACTACCAGACCAAAATCTCTCATCAGCCGTTAAAATTTTTACCGAAAACCAGCTGAATTTATTGAATGGTGTCCACTCAGTTGTGCCTTACAGTTTTGAAAAAATTTTTATCAAACAAAGCAAGTCTCTGAGCCATTCCTAAACAATGAAAAAAATCGACGAGCGGGTGGACGACTCCTCACTCAAAGACTGCCCACAGGCGAATGACGTAACCGACAGGCGTGAAAAAACTCTCGCATGCCCACGAGGGTTCAAGCATGTCTGATGTAATCACACGTGATTCAAATCCATATGGTTTTTGAAAAAAATAATAAGGTCGGATACTTTTCTAATAGACCTCGTAAACTGGAATGGAAGACTGCTGCTAATCCTCCCCCTCGGCCCATGCTACGAGCGTTCTGGCAGTTAGTGTGACTCGGGGGTGTTGACTCATTTAAACTAACATATTCATCCTGCTGTAACCAGGTTTCTGTAAGGCAGAATAAATCAATATGTTGATCAATTATTATATCATTTACTAACAGGGACTTAGAAGAGAGAGACCTAATGTTTAATAGACCATATTTAACTGTTTTAGTCTGTGGTGCAGTTGAAGGTGCTATATTATTTTTTCTTTTTGAATTTTTATGCTTAAATAGATTTTTGCTGGTTATTGGTGGTCTGGGAGCAGGCACCGTCTCTACGGGGATGGGGTAATGAGGGGATGGCAGGGGGAGAGAAGCTGCAGAGAGGTGTGTAAGACTACAACTCTGCTTCCTGGTCCCAACCCTGGATAGTCACGGTTTGGAGGATTTAAGAAAATTGGCCAGATTTCTAGAAATGAGAGCTGCTCCATCCAAAGTGGGATGGATGCTGTCTCTCCTAACAAGACCAGGTTTTCCCCAGAAACTTTGCCAATTATCTATGAAGCCCACCTCATTTTTTGGACACCACTCAGACAGCCAGCAATTCAGGGAGAACATGCGGCTAAACATGTCACTCCCAGTCCGATTGGGGAGGGGCCCAGAGAAAACTACAATCAATCAATCAATTTTTTTTTATATAGCACCAAATCACAACAAACAGTTGCCCCAAGGCGCTTTATATTGTAAGGCAAGGCCATACAATAATTACGTAAAACCCCAACGGTCAAAATGACCCCCTGTGAGCAAGCAGTTGGCTACAGTGGGAAGGAAAAACTCCCTTTTAACAGGAAGAAACCTCCAGCAGAACCAGGCTCAGGGAGGAGCAGTCTTCTGCTGGGACTGGTTGGGGCTGAGGGAGAGAACCAGGAAAAAGACATGCTGTGGAGGGGAGCAGAGATCGATCACTAATGATTAAATGCAGAGTGGCGCATACAGAGCAAAAAGAGAAAGAAACAGTGCATCATGGGAACCCCCCAGCAGTCTACGTCTATAGCAGCATAACTAAGGGATGGTTCAGGGTCACCTGATCCAGCCCTAACTATAAGCTTACTGAGTATGAAAAAAAACTCTACTTAAACAATTTGTGGGAAATCATACCCTTACTGAACATAAGAAGAGGAGTGCCTGGGCTACCATTTGCAGTGAATTCAATGCAAATGAAAATGTAACCACTAGAGCGGTACAGCAACTGTAGGTGAGATGTCTATTATGATCTGTATATTACAGATGTCATATAGTTCTGTGACATTGTTTATATTAAATATCTGCCTTCATAGACTCTGTGGAAGAACATCAAATTAGTTTGAAAAAAAAAAAAAGGAATGCAGAGGCCAGAAAAGAGAGATTTACTACTGGTGGTGGACCCCCACCAAATAAAGACAAGACTGATCAATTGGCTGACTTGTTAACTGGAATAATAGAAGACCAGCAACCTCTGAGTGGTCTACCAGATGATGACCATTTGGACAGAGGACATGAAGAACGGACCACAAATGGTAAATATACCATTGAAAGCAAATTAGTTACCTCCTTCTGTACAAACAGATTATTCTACTGTTTGTGTATGTCTTTATTTTTATTTCATTCTCAGGACCATGTGAGATTTATATAACTAAGTGTTCTTTTCCCAGAGGGAATTATTCTAACCCTGGTGAAAGAGCCAGTGCACAGTGACTGTGCACCCGCCACATCTGGTATGGCATCCCAGAGAAAAGATGCTAACACCAACCAGCAGAGACCAAAAAGGATGTTCATGCATGAAAAGTTAGCCTTACAATCTCATGACAGAAAACAAAATATCTGAAAAAAGAGCATAACATGAAAATGAGAATTCTACAGGTCAAATTGGATATGAAATTAGAAGCAAGAGCTGTTTAAAGAAAGATGCACGAGACAGCTATGTAATGAAATGAAAGAGGTGAAAATAAGTTTTTCTCACTTGACAAGAGTATGAGTATTGTAGTCACCACAATCTACATTTTAGATCAGGCTTGGTTGAGTTTCTCATTTCTCGTTTTCAGCACACTATTTATATATGTTGTACACAACAAACACTATTAAGGCAAAAACAAGCCATAATCATACATGGTTAAATGTATCTTTTTTCTAAGTGAAGTGCTGCAATGTGAAAGCAGCTCTGAGCACAAGCCCTCATTGGTTATCTTCTGCCACTGGCAGGGGCACAGCTGGCTCAATCTGGTCTTCCACTGGAGGGTCAGGAGGCAGTGTTTCACGCCATGTGTATATTATTTGCTGTTCTGGATTTGTGGTGGATTTTTGTCAGTTTTGTGATCTCTGCCTGCATAATTGGGTTCAACTTGACACTGATAAAAGTAACAATCAGAGATACGGCACAGGTTGGACGTTTGAAGACAAAATCACAGTCGGGCCTGAGATGGTTTAAGAGGTGCAGAGGAAGATCCCGGGGTATATACGGAGAAGGATTTTGAGGATGGAGCCATCAAGCAGGAGGAAAAGAGCAGGTGTATGGATGTGGTGATAGAGGACATGCAGGTGGTTGGTGTGACAGAAGAAGAGACAGCCACAACCGGGAAGAACAATAAGATCATAATATTTCTCCACTTTCTTCTCTCCCTGATGTCACTACTTCTTCTACATTTGCACATCACTGTTTTCCCACCACATCTTCTGATCTTAGTACGGTCCACATTCCTAAATAACTGCACTTTGTTCAAAACTACCCCTTTATTTATCTGAGCTTGGGACTAGCTCCAAGTTGAGATGTCGTCCCCGTGGTGCTTCTGTCCTGTTCAGGGTTTTTCTAATCCGTTCCAAAGGGACTATCCGCCACACTGAGCCAGTCTCACCATGTTATGTTTGAGGATTCTCTGGACCACAGGAGTGAACACTTCAATGACGACCATCGACCGTGGCCGCTCACGACAGTGCTGCAAAACACAAAGTTTTACATGAAGAGGAAGAAGTTCAGACATGTTTTACAGGAGTGACAACAAGAACCGTTTCTAAATGGGGATGGCAGCACATGATCTCACCTTGCAGAAGAAATCGCACAGGTCAGGCGGTGGATGGTTGTTTTCCAACAAAGGAGCAATAGCCTGGGCAAACATGGAGCACAGACATATGAACTATTTCACACCTCCTGGCTTCATCTGCCTTCTCAGTGAGACAGCAGCACAGATAGAGCAGCACAATATCACTTCTGGTTTCAGCACAGTGTTCTTTCAGATGGAGAGCCCAGATTCATGTGAACATCCAAGCAATCAAAAACTCCAGAAAATGATGTAACTATAAGTTCAGAGTGGACAACACACATGTGGACTCACCACGATGATGCTCTCATGATCCTGAGCGCTGAGACTGGAGTTCTGCAGACAAAAATGACAAACTTCAAGCATCAGCAAAAAAGGACTTTTTTTGGTTTCAATATTACAACAAATGAGTCAATCAGGAATTGAGTTGAGGTTTATAATGAGCAGACAAACCTGGGTGTGGCTGAAGGTGTGTGTTTGTGTATGATGTGGCGTTGTGTGTCAAACATCTTTTACACATTATGACAGAGTGGAGTGGGTCCGACACAGGACCTGAGGCTCAACCGTGACATTTTTCATTTTCGGAGTCACACTGTGGCCCTGCTGTGATTACAGCCTGTGAGAGGGACGGGTCTGGTCCTGACAGATAACGCTGCTGAAGACTCCGACTGGGCTGCCTACTATGAATAGGATGGTTAGTGCCAGGCGTCTGGTGGCTGATCGCCCACTTGACCACAAACTATCAAATGCAGTGTATATGCAACATGCCATGTAATGTAATATACATACACAAGTTGCAGGACCTTACAATCAAATATAGAAACTGTTGCTTGTCGTACTCCAGCAAAAAACAGTCTTGGTGTGTTCTCCCCATTTTAGTCTCATGCTCAGTTGACAGCAGTTAGTATGTTGTATGTCGGGAAAGAAGAAAATGAAAGTGTTGAGAGCAGCTTGGCTGTTAGCATGATTACAAATGACTGTTCAAGAGCAGATCGTGTTTTAACACTAGTCAAATAAAACAAACACATGACATCACAGCCTTCTAACATGGGAATTTAATGAGAAAAATTATGCCAGCAGACATTTATGTCAGAATGTCTCTGTGACTGTAGCACACACAGAGAACTTCTAAGATCTCAGTGTTGGCTTGTTCAGACCTCTTGAACGGTTTTCTGAACACATTTAACCTGTTAGATGATTTTTTTCTTTTCATATCTGAAGTGTTTTTCCTTTAAAGGAGTCACACATATTTTAAGTGAGCAAATATCTATCAGGTCGGGGAGCATGCACACATCCAACTGTCTACAGAACCGCCGCGGGTCCAACTCCTGACAGTAACCATCTATCTGCAGCAACCAGGTGACACATGGGTGTGTCCTTGACCTTTTCCAGCCACTGTGTTCCTCAACACTGAGACACGTGTGTGCTCGATCATGACTAGAGAAATGCACCATGTGGCCAAATTGTCATAGCTGACACTCCCTCATTTTAGTTTTGATCCAGGACAATCACAGACCCAGACACTCTGCTTCCTTACTCAGTTTCTCAAGTGCCGCAATCACCTTAGCCAGTGATTCCACAAAGATCACAGCATTGCCCCTTAAATTCCAGGTCAGTAAACCTTTGCTTGCCACCAATGACACCTAATCCGCAAGTTTACATAGTCCTACCCAACGCCCAGTCCATGCAAGCACTGACCTGATGGACACCAGACTTCAGTGGGAAAAGTCAGAGATGCTGTCCCTGCTCTGTAGAAGACTCACAGTACCATCAAAAGACCTGCTATAATGTCCAAAAACATGTTGGGATCCCATGAATTTTCAGAATTCCGGACAGTAGCCCAGTTAACCAAATCAAATACTTTGCAGAAGAGAACAAAAAGGCACTGCCTGTCTTTATGCTTGCGTTCACTGAGTTCTTGCAAAGCTTGGATATGGGTGATGGTTGTTTTGTTGGTTGTGAAGCCAGAGTGCTCTGGTCACTGAGCAACAAGTACTTAATTTTACAAATAATAATCCTTACAAGGATCCATCCAAGACAGGGAGCAGTGTCCCAGATTGAAATGAAGATTGTTTCAAATGTCAAGAGAACAGTATCCCTACCTCACTATCTCCTTTTGCTCAAATGGCGGTTACCTACAACTATCCCTGCCCATACATACATTATATATATATATATATATATATATATATATATATATATATATATATATATATATATATATATACACACTCAACAAAAATATAAACGCAACACTTTTGGTTTTGCTCCCATTTTGTATGAGATAAACTCAAAGATCTAAAACTTTTTCCACATACACAATATCACCATTTCCCTCAAATATTGTTCACAAACCAGTCGAAATCTGTGATAGTGAGCACTTCTCCTTTGCTGAGATAATCCATCCCACCTCACAGGTGTGCCATATCAAGATGCTGATTAGACACCATGATTAGTGCACAGGTGTGCCTTAGACTGCCCACAATAAAAGGCCACTCTGAAAGGTGCAGTTTTATCACACAGCACAATGCCACAGATGTCGCAAGATTTGAGGGAGCGTGCAATTGGCATGCTGACAGCAGGAATGTCAACCAGAGCTGTTGCTCGTGTATTGAATGTTCATTTCTCTACCATAAGCCGTCTCCAAAGGCGTTTCACAGAATTTGGCAGTACATCCAACCAGCCTCACAACCGCAGACCACGTGTAACCACACCAGCCCAGGACCTCCACATCCAGCATGTTCACCTCCAAGATCGTCTGAGACCAGCCACTCGGACAGCTGCTGAAACAATCGGTTTGCATAACCAAAGAATTTCTGCACAAACTGTCAGAAACCATCTCAGGGAAGCTCATCTGCATGCTCGTCGTCCTCATCGGGGTCTCGACCTGACTCCAGTTCGTCGTCGCAACCAACTTGAGTGGGCAAATGCTCACATTCGCTGGCATTTGGCACATTGGAGAGGTGTTTTCTTCACGGATGAATCCCGGTTCACATTGTCCAGGGCAGATGGCAGATAGCGTGTGTGGCGTTGTGTGGGTGAGCGGTTTTCTGATGTCAATGTTGTGGATCGAGTGGCCCATGGTGGCGGTGGGGTTATGGTATGCAGGCGTCTGTTATGGACAAAGAACACAGCTGCATTTTATTGATGGCATTTTGAATGCACAGAGATACCGTGACGAGATCCTGAGGCCCATTGTTGTGCCATACATCCAAGAACTTCACCTCATGTTGCAGCAGGATAATGCACGGCCCCATGTTGCAAGGATCTGTACACAATTCTTGGAAGCTGAAAATGTCCCAGTTCTTGCATGGCCGGCATACTCACCGGACATGTCACCCATTGAGCATGTTTGGGATGCTCTGAACCGGCGTATACGACAGCGTGTACCAGTTCCTGCCAATATCCAGCAACTTCGCACAGCCATTGAAGAGGAGTGGACCAACATTCCACAGGCCACAATTGACAACCTGATCAACTCTATGCGAAGGAGATGTGTTGCACTGCATGAGGCAAATGGTGGTCACACCAGATACTGACTGGTATCCCCCCCCAATAAAACAAAACTGCACCTTTCAGAGTGGCCTTTTATTGTGGGCAGTCTAAGGCACACCTGTGCACTAATCATGGTGTCTAATCAGCATCTTGATATGGCACACTTGTGAGGAGGGATGGATTATCTCAGCAAAGGAGAAGTGCTCACTATCACAGATTTAGACTGGTTTGTGAACAATATTTGAGGGAAATGGTGATATTGTGAATGTGGAAAAAGTTTTAGATCTTTGAGTTCATCTCATACAAAATGGGAGCAAAACCAAAAGTGTTGCGTTTATATTTTTGTTGAGAGGTCTGTAATTTTCATCATAGGTACACTTCAACTATGAGAGACAAAATAAGAAACAAAAATCCAGGAAATCACATTGTAGGATTTTTAAATAATTTATTTGGAAATTATGGTGGAAAATAAGTATTTGGTCAATAACAAAAATTCAACTCAGTACTCTGTAACATAATCTTTGTTGGCAATGACAGAGGTCAAACGTTTCCTGTAAGTCTTCACCAGGTTTGCACACACTGTAGCTGGTATTTTGGTCCATTCCTCCATGCAGATCTCCTCTAGAGCAGTGATGTTTTGGGGCTGTCGCTGGGCAACATGGACTTTCAACTGCCTTAAACAAATTTTCTATAGGGTTGAGGTCTGGAGACTGGCTCGGCCACTCCAGGACCTTGAAATGCTTTTTACGGAGCCACTCCGTCACCTGAGCGGTGTGTTTGGGATCACTGTCATGCTGGAAGACCCAGCCACGTTGCATCTTCAATGCTCTCACTGATGGAAGGAGGTT